>NC_036860.1:32212839-32314713 GCF_002910315.2 Salvelinus sp. IW2-2015 | reverse complement strand
CTCCACGGTCCAGTTATATCTGTGCAGCCCGGCATTCACCGGCCTCCAGTGCGTGTCTCGAGCCTAGTACGTTCAATGTGCCTGCTCCACGCACGAAGCCTCCAGTGGACGATCCATGACCCAGAGCCTCAGTGGACGATCCAATGGCCCGGAGCTTCCAGCGACGATCCAAGGTCGGAGCATCCTGCGACGGTGCGTCCTGTGTCAGCGCCCCGCACTTGCCGGGTTAAAGTGAGCATCCAGCCAGGACAGGTTGTGCCAGCTCAACGCTCCAGACCTCCAGTGCGCCTCCACGGTCCAGTATATCCTGTGCCAGCTCCATTCACCCGGCCTCCAGTGCGTGTCTCGAGCCTAGTACGTCATGTGCCTGCTCCACGCACGAAGCCTCCAGTGACGATCCATGACCCAGAGCCTCCAGTGACGATCCATGGCCCGGAGCTTCCAGCGACGATCCAAGGTCCGGAGCATCCTGCGACGGTCTGCAGTCCGGAGCCTCTGGCGACGGTCTCCAGTCCGGAGCCTGCGGCGACGGTCCCCAGTCAGGAGCCTGCGGCGACGGTCCCCAGTCAGGAGCCTGCGGCGACGGTCTCCAGTCAGGAGCCTCCGGCGACGATCGGTGGTTCGGTTCCTCCAGCAGTGATCTACGGTCCGGAGTCCGCGACGACGATCTACGGTCCGGAGTCCGCGACGACGATATACGGTCCGGAGTCCGCGACGGCGATCTACGGTCCGGAGTCCGCGACGGCGATCTACGGTCCGGAGTCCGCGACGACGATCTACGGTCCGGAGTCCGCGCCGATGATCTACGGTCCGGAGTCCCCAGCGACGATCCCCGCACCAGAGGTGCCACCGAAGTGGGGGGAGCCTCAAGCGGAGCGGGGTCTGTGTCCCGCACCGGAGCCTCCACCGAGATGAGATGCCCACCCGGACCCTCCCCTATAGGTTCAGATTTGCGGCCGAAGTCCGCACCTTTGGGGGTACTGTCACGCCCTGACCTTAGAGAGCCTTTTTTATTCTCTATTTGGTTAGGTCAGGGTGTGACTTGGGTGGGAAAATCTATGTTTCTATTTCTTTGTTGGCCTAGTAAGGTTCCCAATCAGAGGCAGCTGTGTATCGTTGTCTCTGATTGGGGATCATACTTAGGCAGCCCTTTTTCCCATCTTTGATTGTGGGATCTTGATTTTGTTAGTTGCTGTATAGCCTGCAGAACTTTACGTTCGTTTTGTATTTTGTTGGTTTTTGGTGTCCTTTTTTTAAAAGTAAGATGTTCGCCTACCARGCTGCACCTTGGTCTCCTCATTCCATCAACGGACGTGACAGCAGTATAATTAATAACTGTGGCTATAAATGCTACAAAATCAACCTTTTTCACAATAAGTGTATCCAGATCACTTGATTGAAGAAAAACAATTGCAACTGGTTGTGGTGCATCCACCACCATATCTTCTTCAGAACTGTGMCCTCTTGCTCCTTCGACGCTCTTCACAACGCTCRGTACATAGGAGATTTGCTGTACAGCCCTGATCCTTGACACCTCAACCTCTTTCACCCTAACAGGGCACTCAGGGAATTCGGGACATATGATCCCCACCACAGTTGCAACATTTTACATTCCCAGACTCTAACATATTCCTTCCGTCTGCAAACACTTGACACATGGCCAAACTTTTTACACTTCTTGCATTGCATCGGGTTTTACATGAACYCTCTTACGGCGTATCTTATAAATCCCAACTTTACATAGGGTGTTAAATGCTCATCAAACATCAATGACACAGATAAACTTTGCTCCTTTTTCCCCTTCTCCATACGAGTCAAGTGACGTGCATTAACTTCTCTGGGATATGTGGGACGCTACTATAAAAATCWAACTTTCATGAAYTCACACATGAAAGACACKAAATTAAAGCTACACTTGTTGTGAATCCAGCAAACATGTCTGATTTCAAAAAGGATTTACGGCGAAAGCACACCAAACGATTATGTTAGGTCAGTACATAGCCACAGAAAAACACAGCCATTTTTCCAGCCAAAGAGAGGAGTAACAAAAAGCAGAAATAGAGATAAAATTAATCACTAACCTTTGATGATCTTCATCAGATGACACTCATAGGACTTCATGTTACACAATACATGTATGTTTTGTTCGGGAAAGTTCATATTTATATCCAAAAATCTGAGTTTAGGCGGGACGCTACTGTCTCACTTGGCAAAAAGCCAGAGAAAATGCAGAGCGCCAAATTCAAATAAATTATATAATAATCAAACTTTCATTAAATCACACATGAAGATACCAAATTAAAGCTACACTGGTTGTGAATACAGCCAACATGTCAGAATTCAAATAGGCTTTTCGGCGAAAGCAAACGATGCTATTATCTGAGTTAGCACCAATGTAAACAAAGAGAGATAAGCATATTTCAACCCTGCAGGCGCGACACAAAACGCAAGAATAAAAATATAATTCATGCCTTACCTTTGACGAGCTTCTGTTGTTGGCACTCCAATATGTCCCATAAACATCACAAATGGTTCTTTTGTTCGATTAATTCCATGGATATATATCCAAAATGTCCATTTATTTGGAGCGTTTGATCCAGAAAAACACCGGTTCCAACTCGTGAAACATGACTACAAAATATCTCAAAGGTTACCTGTAAACTTTGCCAAAACATTTCAAACTACTTTTGTAATACAACTTTAGGTATTTTTGTACGTAAATAATCGATAAAATTGAAGACGGGATGATCTATGTTCAATACAGGATTAAAACAATCTGTAGCATGCTTTCTGGTCATACACCTCTATCTAACAGGACACTTCAAGTGACCCTGATTCAAAATGGCCGTACTTCTTCATTACACAAAGGAAAAACCCTCAACTAATTTCTAAAGACTGTTGACATCCAGTGGAAGCGGTAGGAACTGCAAGAAGGTKAATTAGAAATCTGTATTCCCAATGAKAATCCATTGAAAAGAGAGTGACCTCAACAACAACAAAAAATCTGAATGGTTTGTCCTCGGGGTTTCGCCTGCTAAATKAATTCTGTTATACTCACAGACATGATTCAAACAGTTTTAGACACTTCAGAGTGTTTTCTATCCAAATCTACTAACAATATGCATATCTTATCTTCTGGGGATGAGTAGCTGGCAGTTGAATTTGGGTATGCTTTTCATCCAAACATGAAACTGCTGCCCCCTATCCTAGAGAAGTTAACTACTCCTGGATTTATTTGCCTTAGATAGTGGGACACCAGAAATAGAGTGTGCAAAGCTGTCATCAAGGCAGGTGACTGGTGGCTACTTTGAAGAATCTCAAATCTAAAACATATTTTGATTTGTTTAACACTTTTTTGGTTACTACATGATTCCATATGTGTTATTTCATAGTTTTGATGTCTTCACTATTATTCTACAATGTAGAAAATAGTAAGAAATAAAGAAAAGCCCTTGAATGACTAGGTGTGTCCAAAGGTGTGTTCTACTTGCACAGTTCACGACCATCGCGATGYAGGTATTTGTCAACACACAGTTTCTGAGGTCCACACGCTGAAATGGGAACATTCACTGTRGCCGTTTGCCCTTCTGTAACAGCGGCCGAGGGAGCATTCTCTACCCTCAACCCTTCTGCATATGTAACACCCTGTCCTACTCTGACTTTAGCTATCTGTATCTGTTTCACTTTTTCCATGCATTCTGTAGACCTGGCTTCATGACTACCTCCACAATTACTACACTGGCGGYCCTTGTCCTCCAGACATGTTTCCATTAAATGAAAACCCCCACATCTAACACATCTCAGTTGATCCTGCCTTACACACTGTCGTTGCATGACCAAACTTCTGGCAGCGAAACCACTGCAATGCTGTAGGTACGAAGGCTCTAACCTGATAGCTACAATATTCTAACACCATATCAGGGAGAACCTCCAACTTAAAGTACAACAACACAGCCATGCTCTCTTCCTTCACTCCATCGTCATTGCGGCTAAGCCGCCTGGCCTCACACACACCGGGAACCTTCCTCTTAAGCTGCMCAACCTTTATACTTAACGGCACTGTTATCACCCTCTTGAGAGGAGCCCTTTTCCTCAAGCTAAAACATGTTACCTCTTGTGCCCCCAGTCGAACCAAATGCAATGCTCAGTCCCTCTTCATGATAGAGATACACCCTATCATAATGAATCTGCTACCTGGATAGACTGCACTTTCTCTAGGCTACTTCAAACCCACCTCGACACCTCATAGTGTCAGACAAATACCCATGCTTGCCTTTTTTTTTATCGTACTGACACCTCCTCATACAGGTCAGACTGTTACATTGATGCTGTTGACCCGAATCACTGGTTGCTGCGGAAAAGGAGGAGGTCAAAAGGGGGGTGAGTGTAACCGATGTGAAATGGCTAGCTCGTGAGCGGGATGCGTGCTAATAGAGTTTCAATRGGTGACGTCACTCGCTCTGAGACCTTGAAGTAGTTGTTCCCCATGCTCTGCAAGGGCCGSGGCTTTTGTGGAGAGATGGGTAACGATGCTTCGTGGGAGGCAGTTGTTGATGTGTGCAGAGGGTCCCTGGTTCGAGCCCAGGTAGGGGCGAGGAGAGGGACGGAAGCTAAACTGTTACATTGACACCTCATACAGGTCAGACAAATCCCCACACCTTACTTTTTCTTTGAATCATATTCATATCAGCAAAGAATCACTGACATGTCGCTCCTTTCAATCCCCATCTTTTCTTTCTTCCCACTCTTCACAGACACATCAACCTTCACAATGTCATTCTCTCTCTTTTCCAGTGGAGGCTCCTAAGAGGAGAAAGGGGAGGACCATCCTCCTCAGTGAATTTCATAAAAATAAATATTGTAAAACATTCAAAAAGTTATCCTTTTACTGTAGATAAAACTATACTAAATATATTCACGTCACCAAATAATTGATTCAAATACACTGTTTTGCAATGAAGGTCTACACTAGCCTTAACAACACTCTGTAGGGTAGCACCAGGGTGTAGCCAGAGGACAGCTAGCTTCCATCCTACTCTGAGTACATTGACTTCAATACAAAACCGAGGAGGCTCATGGTTCTCACCCCCTTCCATAGACTTACACAGTAATTATGACAACTTCCGGAGGACGTCCTCCAACCTATCAGAGCTCTTGCAGCAAGAACTGACATGTTGTCCACCCATTCAAAGGATCAGAGAATGAATCTAGTATTGAAAGCTCTCCATCTAAACGTGAATCAATTCTCAATTGCGGTACGGTTCTAGAAACATAAAGCCCTGAACTTTCATATCATATCAGAATAATTTCACAAATGCAAAATATACTCTTACTGTACAGTATTTTTTATTTTTTTTACCCCCTTTTCTCCCCAATTTTCGTGGTATCCAATTGCTAGTAATTACTGTCTTGTCTCATCGCTACAACTCCCGTACGGGCTCGGGAGAGACGAAGGTCAAAAGCCATGCGTCCTCCGAAACACAACCCAACTGCACTGCTTCTTAACACAGCGCGCCTCCAACCCGGAAGCCAGCCGCACCAATGTGTCAGAGGAAACACTGTGCACCTGGCTCCCTTGGTTAGCACGCACTGCACCCAGCCCGCCACAGGAGTCGCTAGTGCGCAATGAGACAAGGATATCCCTACCAGCCAAACCCTCCCTAACCCGGACGACGCTAAGCCAATTGTTCATCGCTCCACGGACCTCCCGGTTGCGGCCGGCTGCGACAGAGCCTGGACACGAACCCAGAGTCTCTGGTGGCGCCGCTAGCGCTTCGATGCAGTGCCCTAGACCACTGCGCCACCCGGGAGGCTACTGTACAGTATTTTAACCAGTTTTAACACAGTTGCAGTCAACAGTATTTTTCAGTGACAACACATCAGTGACAACACCGTCTTCCAGCTAATTAATACAGGTGTCTGTTTTCCGTGAAGAAGCACTGTAACATGGAAATATGGCCATGTGGGAACACTATAAAGGTGTGTAGACATTTAACCTTTTATTTTTTATTTTTTTGAAAGGCACAATCAACTTAGTGTATGTAAACTTCTGACCCACTGGAATTGTGATACAGTGAATTCTAAGTGAAATAATCTGTCTGTAAACAATTGTTGGAAAAATGACTTGTGTCATGCACAAAGTAGATGTCCTAGCCAACTTGCCAAAACTATATTTGTTAACAAGACATTTGTGGAATGGTTGAAAAACGAGTTTTAATGACTCCAACTGTGTATATATAATAATATATATAAAGTGGCAGACCAGGGGGTTGGGTCAAAACGTTTACACAGATCAGACACGGACAGAGTAGGATTAGCTCAGTTTCAAAGGTATTTATTAAAATAATAGTCCAAAAGAAAAGAATAGGTCTCCCCCAAGAGACCCTCTCCGGGAAACCGTCTTCTGGGCTCCGGGTCTTGCTGTATCCTGTGGGGATCAAAACTGAACTCCCTCCTGTTACCTCTGGTACCGCCCCCAACTATACYGGAGTCRTTTCCTCCCCCAGTCTCTCCCAAGTGTGCTGCCCTTCTGGCAGCTTCATGAGACTTGTACAGCTGGTGAGCAATCAGCCCTTGATTACCCCCAATCCCCAATTAGTCCTGGCCGGAGATCCCGTCGAGACCTGGCATGTCCAGCAGATGGAGCCATCGCCTCGTGATGTATACTCCATCTGTCACCAGGCCTCGACGAGRCTCCCCCYGTGGCTGACCTGCTGTACGCAACAATATATATAGATGTATACAACCTACTGCAAATTTCTAAAGTGAAAGAAAATGTATAAAACATTTTCAAAATTCATTAAAATAATAAATATATTGGTGTCTTGACTAAGTACTGTCTTCTCACCCCATAGTTAATATGATATTTGGCTTGGACAATAGAAAGTGCTGCTGCTTCCACATAAATACATACAATTATAGAATCAACTGAGAATAACACCCCATCAGACACCCCCCTCCCCACACAAAAGGTTAAGTACATGTCTGTCGGCAGGTAGCCTAGAGGTAAAGAGCGTTGTGCCAGTAACAGAAAGGTTGCTGGTTTGAGTCCCTGAGCCGACTAGGTGAAAAACCAGCCAGTTTATTAAGTACACCAATCTAGTACTGGGTCTTGCCACCAGAACAACCTGAATTATTTGTGGCATTCTACAAGGTGTCGCAAACGTTCCACAGGGATGTTGGTCCATGCTGACGCGATGGCATCACGCAGTTGCTGCAGATTGGACGGCGTTACATTCACGTTGAGAACAGCCCGTTCCATCTCATCCCAAAGATGCTCTATTGGGTTGAGGTCTGGGGACTGCGTAGGCCACTCAAGTAAACTGAACTCGCTGTCATGTTCCAGGCAATGTTTTTCCATTCCTTAATTGCCGAGTGTTGGTGACCGCGTACCCACTGGAGCCGCTTCTTCTTGTTTTCAGCTGGTAGGAGTGGAGCCGGTGTGGTCGTCTGCTGCAAAAGCCCATCCGTGACAAGGATTGATGAGTTATGCGTTGCTCGATGTTGTTCTACACACCACTCTTAAACCGTGCCATTATTTGTGAGCTTATTTGTTAGCTTCCACGATTCTTGACATTCTCCTTCGACTGCTCTCATCAACAATATGTTTTTCGCTCACAGGACTGTGGCTGACTGGATGTTTTTTTGCCGTCTCTGAGATACTGGATCCATTCTAGCTTTCAATCGAACAGTAACTGAATGCCTTGATGCCTGTCTACATGCTTTATATAGCGATCCATTTTCGTGAATGGGGTCGTGTACCTTATAAACTGTCCGGTGACTGTACAGTATGTATTTATTTTTTACTAAGGATCCCCCTGCTGTTAAGCAGTTTTATTGACAGTGGTGCAAACTAATGTTTATATCTGTTCAGCCTGCATATAGGCACCCTGTAATGCCTCCTCGATGCCATCAGCTGGAACTCTGTGTTCAATGCATGTGTGGGGTCCGATATTACCTTTCTGACCTGTCTGAAAAGTGTCATGCCTATAATCTTCCCTGATGTCTTCATCAGTCTCAAGATTTGGGCTTTGAGCTGCACTGTAAGGTTACCAAACCATGTAACAATGCCGTAGTGTAAGATTGACTCAATGGTGGATCTATACAAGAGGAGCATGATCTTCTGGTTGACTCCATAGCCCCTGAGTCAATGCAAGAAGTGCAAGCGCTGTTGGATGCATGAGCACACACCAGTGGAGGCTGCTGAGGGGAGAATGTATCATAATAATGGCCGGAACGGAGTAAATGGAATGGTATCAAACACCTAGAAAACATGTATTTGATACCATTCTGCTGAAATCCCCTCCAGTCATTACCACAGGCCCGCTCTCCCCAATTAAGGTGCCACCAACCTCCCGTGGCACATGCTCTCCACATGGGTGTGCCAGCACAGCCCACTGTCAATGTGGACCCCCAGGTACGTATAGGAGTTCACTTCAAGTCAAATCATATTTTATTGGTCACATACACATGGTTAGCAGATGTTAATGTGAGTGTAGTCGAAATGCTTGTGCTTCTAGTTCCAGCAGTGCATTAATATCTAACAAATAGTCAAACAATTCCCAACAGCTACCTAATACACACAAATCTAAGAAGTAATCTAACAATTCCCCAACAACTACCTAATACACACAAATCTAAAGGGGTGAATGAGAATATGTACATATAAATATATGGATGAGCGATGGCCGAGCGGCATAGGCAAGGTGCAGTAGATGGTATAAAATACATGTGATATGAGTAATGTAAGATATGTAAACATTATTTAAAGTGGCATTATTTAAAGTGACATTGTTTAAAGTGACTAGTGATCCATTTATTAAAGTGGCCAGTGATTGGGTCTCAATGTGGGCAGCAGCCTCTCTGAGTRAGTGATTGCTATTTAGCAGTCTGATGGCCTTGAGATAGAAGCTGTTTCTCAATCTCTCGTTCCCATCTTTGATGCACCTGTACTGACCTCGCCTTCTGGATGATAGTGGTGTGAACAGCCAGTGGCTCAGGTGGTTGTTGTCTTTGATTATCTTTTTGGCCTTCCTGTGACATCGGGTGCTGTAAGTGTCATGGAGTGCAGGTAGTTTGCCCCCGGTGATGTGTTGTACATACTGCACCACCCTCTGGAGAGCCTTGCGGTTGAGGGCTGTGCAGTTACCGTACCAGACTGTGATACAACCCGACAGCATGTTCTCGATTGTGCATCTGTAAAAGTTTGTCAGTGTTTAGGGTTTTCTTCAGATTTATTCAGCCTCCTGAGGTTGAAGAGGCGCTCTTGCGGCTTCTTCACCACACTGTCTGTCTGGGTGGACCATTTCAGTTTGTCTGTGATGTGTACACCCAGGAACTTAAAACTTTCCACCTTCTCCACTGCTGTGTTCAAGCCCACTACTGTTGTGTCATCTGCAAACTTGATGATTGAGTTGAAGGCGTGCATGGCCATGCAGTCGTGGGTGAACAGAGAGTACAGTAGAGGGCTGAGCACACACTCTTGTGGGGCCCCAGTGAAGTGGAGATGTTGTTTCCTACCTTCACCACCTGGGGCGGCCCATCAGAAAGTCCAGGACCCAGTTGCACAGGGAGGGGTTGAGACCCAGGGCCTTCAGCTTGATGATGAGCTTGGAGGGTACTATGGTGTTGCTCAACGTTCTCTCTGTGTACCACTATGGGGCTGTGGTCCCCAATGGACTTAGGGTCAAGGATCATCTCCTCAGTTTTTTTCCCACATCCTTTGTTTTTTTCCACATTCAGTTATAGGTGATGTTCATTACACCATCTGATAAATCCTTCAATCTCTGCACTGTAGCCATTGGTGTCAGAGCTCTTGTTTAAGAGCCTGAGGACAGCGGTGTCGTCCAAGAACTTAACCACGTAGTTGTTGGGGTGCCTGCAGACGCAGTCGTTTGTATACAGTGTGAATAGAATAGGGGAACTTGGTGGAAGCACCATTGGCAGTCATTACAGGTGTGAATATTTTTGAATATGATGAGTATTGTGGTGGCAGCACCATGTTATGGGTATGCTTGTTACCGGCAGGGGCTTGGGAGTATAATATGATCAAAAGAAATATGAAAGGAGTAAAGGAAAGGTACAAAGTTAGAGGAAAACATGCCATGGTCTGCTAAATCTGCTTGAAAATCAGTGACAAGCATGGAATATTGTTGACCATTAATTATTCGCAACCAAATTTCCTGAGCTTGTGTAATTTTGACAAAAACAATGGATATGTTGCCCTAAGAGCTGTAAAATGTTTTATATAGATACATTAAAATGTTTTATATAGATATTTCCTTTTTTATATCAAACATTAAAATGATTTATATAAAATAATTTAACTATTAATATTTTTTAAATGATGAATCAGTGGAGGCTGCGGGGAAAATGGCTCATAATAATGGCCGGAACGGTTCCGCTCCAGTCATTACCACAAGCCCGTTCTCCTCAATTAAGGTGCCATCAACCTGCTGTGATATGAATATACAGTACAGTACGTTAAAAAGGCTATCCATAAGTAGGTTAAAGTATGGTATTTTAATATATTGTTGAGTAGCCTATACTTATTTTGTGTGTCTCAATAGTCTAATTTCATGAAGCACAATGTTCTCAATCATTTTTTTGCTGGTGGTAAGTTGTTATTGTATTTGAATCAAGGTGTTTATGATGCAAGATCAAGGGACTATTCATGAGGACCATGTCCAAAAGCAACCACTAGCCCCTTGTGTAGATCTGAAAGAATTAGATTTGGATAGGTAATAGCTCTCTTTTTCTCCTCTGATAGGCCTAAACCAGTTTAAATGTTTGCCATACCTAGAGCCATATAGCCATACCAATCCAATCCTTTCAGATCTACTAGTCAAGTGGATAGGCTAGGGGATAAGAGGCTAGGGGTTGTTTCTGGAAGAGATAGGGAGTCCCTGAAATAACATGGAGAATGGTAAGCATACAAACAGGTGCTGGATTTACCAGTATTTCGTGTTTTAGAACATGGAGAATATTACACATTTGTACAATAGGTGGCAGCAATGTTCTTCTATGGGATCCTATAAGAATTTACTAAAGAAGATGACGTATGGGAAATAGAGTTTATATATTGTCTACTATATTTGTCAATATTGTAGCGAAGTCAGGAGGTGGTCCGAAGTGGGGCTTGATCCCGGGACCTTGCGAATGTCAACCAACTTAGCCGTTATGCCAAATGACCCAAACCTCTTCAGGTTGCTAGATGTTGGGTTAACGTCACTAGTACAAAATCCACTTCATTTGGAGAGCACATCATTGTGCTTCAGCCAGGTATATTCCTCGCTTTAAACGTATGGCCCTCTCAATTTTAAGGTTCAATTAGCAGGCAGTGTATTATTTCACATGAAGTTTAAAAAAAACTACTAAAATATGTTCCTCACCAACTCTTATTCTGCCTGTTCCCCTTCCTTAAAGGATTCTTCATGAATGGATGTACAAATCCCAGATTGCCTCTTTAAACTACAATCTATGGAAGAGAAAAAAAGTGGAGTTGATTCGCAAGCTCCTCAACAGTGGTTAGCCATTTAGAAATCCTGTCAAGCCATTTTTGGAGAATTGGGAGAATTGAATCAAACAAGAGCTTTTGAGGAGGTCTCTGTGTGTTAGTGTGATATCCTGCTTGCTTCATCTCTCTTAAACAGTGGGGTGTCTTCAATGTTCCTGAGGGGAGTCATGGGAAGGCCTTTTTCAAGGCAAAAAGCGAAAGATCTTTTGTGACAGCAGACTATCGCTATGCTCAGATATGACACTAATTTCCCAGGAGCGTAAGATCTTAGAGAGCCTTCATCTACCAGTTTCATTTCAGGAGATATTGGCCGGTTATTTCTACATCTGTAGCTCTACTTAGTAAAAATCCTCTCTGGTCAGATGTGTTTTTGTTGCAATTGAGTGGACAGTTTGTCGACATATCATATTCAACAACATTCGTTAGTCCAAGAGTTTACATTTACAGTTTCAAGGTTTCTGTGTATTCATATGATTGCATTCATTTGGTCCTTTGTTGGTGACATGCTTAAGTTTTCTTTGATGTTGAAACATGATCAAACCCGGGTCTTCTACTTCTCTTTGACATCATTTATATTTTTGAGCATGACAAATTGTGGTGTTGTTTTGCTCGTTTCAATCTCCAAAGAGCCTCTGTGTAAGCTCATTATGGAGACGCTATTGGCAATGGGATTACTTGAATGCATTTGATGAATACACCATGAGGGGCTTAGACACAATGCTATGGGGCTATCCCAGTCAGTGATATTATTTCTCACATTGTCTCACTTTAACCACCACAGGCCAAAAGCTAAGACTCTCTTTTATTCCTCTTGTCAAGTCCATGTGCAATATGTCTGTGTGTCATGTTGCTGGTAGGACTCATTTGAGCGTATGGGTCTAATCTTCATAGGGAGGGATGAAACCAGGAGGAACAAATCTGCAGTGATTACCTCGAAGTCCCTTTCTTCCCCTTCAGCCATTTCAAAGCACCTGCCAGAAACTCCCACAATGCAGTCCTCTGTTCCCTGCAGGTTTTCACCATTAATTCCAGATTAGCAAGCATTGGTGGATACCCTCAGCCCCATCTCTTCTCTCTGAGGCTTCTGGAAAACTTGGGTACAGTATGCTGGGGTGTATTCATTAGTACACGCCAAGTTCAGGTTAGTCCCTCCCCGTTCCTGCCCATTTGCTTCCGTTTGGTTCCTAGTAAATACACCCCTGTTGAAAAAGAGCAGGGCGGTTGGGGTTTACATGGGTGAAAAGTCCTGTTGACTGCAAACTGGAGATGCTGGACCTCAGGCTCAGCCGGATCCTGCAGCAAAGCAGATCACTCTGGAGTAACCTTGACTAAAGGGATTTAGAGATAGATATATCTTATCCTTCTGCTACAATTGGTTGTTCGTTAAACCATTTTAATAAGCAAAGCATTTTTTCCATGTAGTGCGATCAGCTGCAGATCTCTAGGGTCCTAAGATGTTTTGCATCTATTAGGCTAGTTACTGTATTGGATAATGTACAGTTAGGTAAGTAGGCTATTCGCTACAGTTCTTTTAAAGGCATTTGTAAGTTGTAACCATACAAATTTTATCAATCAAGATTTCCTAAAGTTTTATACTAAATTGTTTTGTAGTATATGAGGGGTGTTCTTGGTGCTGACAGTATTCCACTAGGTTATTGTATCACCAACATTCAGCAGCATCACCCACAAATGATTCTAAATGATCCAGCCCATGCTCTTACCAAATACCCTGGCCTATGGGTGCTGATTTGTAACCTCTATGGTCCATTCTGTTTCTGTAGGTATATATATATACCTGTTGACGTCAACACAGACCTGCTTGTTGTACAGTATGTAATCCTATGTCAACATTTTTGAGCCAATGTAATAAAAGACATTAATACAACAGTGTGAAAACAAACAGTAGACAGCAGGGGTCACTACTGCTGCAGATTTGAGAATGATTAAACAAACCATTTAACTAGTGTTTTTCAACCTGAGCCTGGAGAGACATGGAGTGTAGGCTTTGTGGGTACCAACACACCAGACTTAACAAACCAAGAGCTTGATGATTTGTTGATCAGTTGTGTTAGTGTGTAAGTACTGAGATTGAACAAAGGTCTGCACACTCTGTGGATCTCCTGAACTGAGGTGTTCAGTTCACCAACATAGGAAAGTCACAGTAGTTATTAGTTCATCAAACATCCTTAACACCAATACACCTCATTCAATAAGTACAATACACCACTGGCTCAAATGGCCTTTGCAAGTTTACAAGAGCAGGAATTGCCTGTCAGACAATGACAAGGGTATAACTGCATTCACTATCATGGAAAAGTCTCTCAAGAAAGCTTACATGGTGTCAGTCAGGTACAGCCAAGAGTCGCTGTCTGGAGTCGTAGTCTTTTAATCTTGTAGTCTTGTAACAAAACTAGTATTATGTGAACCCAGTAGACAGCGAATAACATGTCAGTCATCCAAAGTTATTTGTTACTTCTATAACTTTTAGGTAAGATGCATAGTTTATGGTGAAAGATCTCTACAGACATTCACACAGGTCTTAGAACACCTTTCAAACATGGTTAGCTACCTGGAATAGGAAAGTGACCTCGAACAAAAACTTGCCAGCGTTTGAGTGGTAAGGGGTGGGAGCGGTAAGAGGTCTATCTCAATCATTTTGAAAGAGAAAGAAGCAAGCCAATTGAATGATATCAATGATCCGTGATAGCACACACACACAGGATCTTCCTCATTTCTAGGGGTGCAAACACTCTCTTGTTTTTCAGTTATTCACCAGACTTGAACTACAGAATATGTAGCCTATTTATTTAAATAGCAACTATTTACTATACTAATTATTTAGATAGCAACTATATAATAAACTATGGTATGTGAACAGTGGTTTTCTGAGAACAGCCCATGCATCAACCCAATCTGGGTGAATTTCCAGAACAGTTTTCAAAAGACCGGTGTGGTGGTAAATTTACTGCAGCAGTAGTACTTTCAAAAACAACCCTCTTTGTGACTGACATAAAACAAACTACTCTAATATTCTAATGTCTAGCTACAAGTGTATGGCCTTCAATGGGCATGATGCCTCTCTCATCTGATTGTCACTCAGTAATGGGAGAATCATATGGACAAACAGAGGGGCAGGGAAGAAAGAGAGTCTCACCCCCCACCCCCCCACCCCTATCTGCCCCTAGTCACCCGCCAGCAGCAGTTCATGCAAAGGACCGGAATTGGACACAAAGCCGTTCGGGGTGAGGGGGTTGGTGGGGAGTCGGGGTGAGGGGCAGAGGTGCATTAAGGGGAAGGCTCCACCATGAGAGCACTTAACTGGCTAAGAATGCTGGGACGAGAGAGGGGTGGAGATGGGCCCCGGTACCCTGCGAGTACAATGCCTGGGTAATAGGCACACGGTTTTTATGCTTGTTTGTCTCCTGCTTTAAAAGCTTTACAGTATATTTTTTCCTCCGGAGATGGATTGCATTGTATTGAAATGCTCCGCATCTAGAAGGACCCATATGGTCGGCCATTTGAAGGGAACCGGCTGCTAGTGGCCACCATGGCGCGGGGCCCGGCGCTAATCCCTGGCTTTTCGAGACGCACACGGTGGTGCCCCGACCCTATTAGAGCCGAGGGGGCCGTGTGCCGGTGGGCCACCGTGTGCTGCCGTGGGCCTTGGGCGGAGCTCCTTGGACTGGAGCAGCCACACTCGTCTCCCTCTGCCATGATTTGCAGCTAGGCTCGTCCCCCATGTGAGTGGGCCCTGTCCTTATTGATTCCCCTCCAACTCCTAATTCCATTAATCAGAGCAATTTCCCTCTGGGCAGTGGTTTATTTCCGTCATCAAATGCCTGATGAAATCTTTAGACGGTGCTGTATTAGGGCCAATCCCCAACAAATAGCTGATAGTGTTAACCAGTCACAAGCTGCGCCGGAGCGCTGCTCGCCCCTCTAATTTGAAAGCAAGTGAGGTGATAATGCGGCGTGTCATCCTTTTGTGGACGCGCATTAATGCCGCTGGCCGAGATGGCGATTGACGGCAAATCGACTCTTTCCAATGGCATCCGAACGAATGGGGAAGGGGATGAGATTGGGGACAATACGGAAAATAAAGAAAATAAAGAACATTGACTGGCAAACTGTGGAGTGACTGCGGCCTTTAATCCATTACAGCTCCTAACGGGGAGGGCCTAATGCGTCACCAGCGTAGATTGTATTTGCATTTCAGTCCCTCTCTACCTCCTTCATCCCCCTTTCTCCCTTGCTCTCGGGCTGAACTGGTGGTTGGTTGCTATGAGAGCGCTGCATCAGCATTAAGTGCTGTATCCTGACTGAACGAACAGGCTTTAATTGATTCCTGTCGTGTTCACCTGGTTTTTCAGCCCTAAGTGGGTAAATTTGTGTTAAGCTGCAGGAAATGTATGACATAAATAGTTTGGTAACACTTTATTTTAACTGACATAAACAAACAAGACATAACCAATGTTGTAAATGTCACCAAATGTCAAGGAACAAGAAAACACATCTTATTTCACTGAATGTCTGAAGTGACAAGATCGTGTCATGGTGCATGCATCGGAAACAGATATGACAGGTGACATATTATATTATATTATATTATACCTTTGCAGCAATTACAGCTGAAAGTATCTTGGGGTGTGTCTCTATAAGCTTGGCACAACTAGCCACAGGGATTTTTGTCCATTCTTCAAGGCAAAACTGCTCCAGCACCTTCAAGTTGGATGGGTTCCGCTGGTGTACAGCAATTTTTAAGTCATACAACAGATTCTCAATTGGATTGAGGTCTGGGCTTTGACTAGGCCATTTCAAGACATTTAAATGTTTCCCCTTAAACCACTCAAGAGTTGCTTTAGCAGTATGCTTAGGGTCATTGTCCTGCAGGAAGGTGAACCTCCGTCCCAGTCTCAAATCTCTGGGGGACTGAAACAGGTTTCCCCTCAAGAATTTCCCTGTATTTAGCGACATCCATCATACCTTCAATTCTGAACAGTTTCCCAGGCCCTGCTGATGAAAAACATCCCCACAGCATGAGGCTGCCACCACCATGCTTCACTGTGGGGATTAGTGTTCTCGGAGTGATGAGAGGTGTTGGGTTTGCGCCAGACATAGCGTTTCCCTTGATTGCCAAAAAGCTCCATTTTAGTCTCATCTGAACAGAATACCTTCTTCCATATGTTTGGGGAGTCTCCCACATGCCTTTTGGTGAACACAAAATCTGTTTGCTTATTTTTTTTCTTCAAGCAATGGCTTTTTTCTGGCCACTCTTCCATAAAGCCCAGCTCTGTGGAGTGTACAGCTTAAAGTGGTCCTGTAGACAGATACTCCAATCTCCGCTGTGGAGCTTTGCAGCCCCTTCCGGGTTATCTTTGGTCTCTTTGTTGCCTCTCCAATTAATGCTTGGTCCTCTCCTTGCCTGGTCCGTGAGTTTTGGTGGGTGGCCCTCTGTTAGCAGGTTTGTTGTGGTGCCATATTCTTTCCATTTAATGGTGCTCCGTGGGATGTTCAAAGTTTCAGATATTTTTTTATAACCCAAACGTGATCTGTACTTCTCCACAACTTTGTCCCTGACCTGTTTGGAGAGCTCCTTGGTCTTCATGATGCCGCTTGCTTGGTGGTGCCCCTTGCTTAGTGGTGTTGCAGACTCTGGGGCTTTTCAGAACATGTATATATATACTGAGATCATGTGACAGATCATGTGACACTTAGATTGCACACAGGTGGACTTTATTTCACACAATGTGACTTCTGAAGGTAATTGGTTGCACCAGATCTTATTTAGGGGCTTCATAGCAAAAGGGGTGAATACATATGCATGCACCACATTTCCGTTTCTTTAAAATAAAATAAAAATTGAAACAAGTAATTTTTTTCATTTCACTTCACCAATTTGGACTATTTTGTGTATGTCCATTACATGAAATACAAATACAAATCCATTTAAATTACAGGTTGTAATGCAAGAAATAGGAAAAATGCCAAGGGGAATGAATACTTTTGCAAGGCATTGTATGTATGATGATGTAGCTAGTGTTGATACGTACCACCAAGCTTGGCAGTGTGATTCTGATCAATACCTTTAGTTACAGTGTTGAATTTGTTTGTTAAAGCACTAATACTCTAGTACAGTGGTTCCCAAAATGTGGCGTTGGCAGGGGGGTGGGGGTGTAGTCCGGCTTTAAACTTACTCTTGAAAGTTGTAATGGTAGGATGCACAAGGTGCAATTTCGAAATTGGGTAGTCCATCACCAGTTTTTCTCTTATCATGTCAGTCATTGCATACCTTAGACAGCTATTAATAGCGTGTTTTAGCTTGGTTTTTTAMCCKATAGATTTTGTTGTAATGCTTGAGTCACGTAAATATCACATGAATACACATCAGACATGGGYAAAAGTATAGAATAGCAAGAAAATMAGCTGTTAAACTGAAAAAAAAGATCTGCTTCCCATGACAAAATGTGTATAATTGCAGGAAATTAGCTTTAAACCTGCAACATCTTCTCTTCACCCACAAGAGGGGTGTGAACAGTCTGTGTCATTAACATTGGTTGTGCCAATATAAATAAATGTGGTGCGCGCAGGGGGGGCTGAGTGAAAAAGTTTGGCAACCCCTGCTCTAGTACTACAGCACTAGAATTGTATATACAACACATTCAAGAATACAGCTGCCAATATTCCAATGACATACTGTAGCAATCACCATGTAAAATAGAAATTCATATCTTCATGTTCTGTGTAATACATTCCAATCAAACAGCAAGATGGACACTGTATTCACTCAGAACCCTACAAATTTACCTGTATATTGTTTCATTAGTGTATATACGGCTTCTTACCACCATGGCTTTTGCTCCATGTAGCCACCTTAAGGATTTCCAATGTAGACTCTTGTCCCATATTTCCCTACGAGAGCCATCTATGTAATAACCAATTGCTTCCACATCCCAACAAACAATCCGAACCTTGGCCAAGCAATTTACCATGACCCCTGCCTACATTTCATTGCATATCCCCATATTGAGTGTTTCAAAAACACAGTGTGGGTGATAGGGAAGGCTTTGTAAAATGATTACCGAAGTATGAAAGAAATATGCACAGGTCCTGACCTTAATTTGAACATACAAACTTCTGCATTTATAGAAAAAGGGGGAGCMGGAAAGGGAGGGGTATTGTCTTGTCTCTATGCTTTGGTATGTGTCGCTTCTTCTGCTCCGTGAAGGCAACAGCTGTTCATTTGGTGCTGCCTGCACCTTTGCTGACCCCGTTTCAGTCTGTGCGGTTACTGAGACAGAGGAGAAATTAGTTGTATTACTGGTTCCCTGCTGCGACAAGGCTAGCTGTGATTCCGCCCAGATTCTGTCCATTACGGCGGCCCCTCTGTCTTATTAGCCTCAACACCCACGCTAACATGCCAAATCACTGCTTTGTTTGGCCACCGAGAGCTCCAATCGGGGAAGACAGGCGAGGTAACACAGGGTTCTACTTGACGCCAGACAGGTGGAGACATGGAGATGTGCCATGACAAGTGCCGCATGTCGTTGATAAGTATTTGCTTGGAAATAGTCAACATGAGCTAACTTGTGATATGTGCAAATAACACGTCCAATCCTAATATACACAAAAATACTATGCTTCTCCAAAATTTGAAAATGAAACAAAAAAGGGCAAGTCAATAACCCCCATAAAGCATATTGAGCAGCATACATTTCCCACATTTTTGGAAAATGTATTCTTTAGCTCAAGGATTACTTTAAGACAGGGCTGCCCAACCCTCTTCCTGGAGATCTACTGTCCTGTAGGTTTTCAGTCCAACCCTAATTTAGGGTATCTGATTCAGCTAGTTAAGGTCTTGTTGAGCAGCTAATTAGTAGAATCAGGTGTGTTAAATTAGGGTTGGACTGAAAACCCACAGGAAGGTAGATCTCCAGGAAGAGGTTTGGGCAGCCCTGCTTTAAGATGATTTGTGTAGGTAATTTAAAGGGTGACAGCAGGCAGGTTAACAAAAACAAAGCTGTCTGAAATTTTCCTTACAGGGTAAGAAATAAATATGCACATTTTGTCATATAGATAGATAGGCCTCGGCACAAACAATATGAGTTTGGAACGTCTACATCATTTGCATTGTTGCTATTGTATTGAATGTGCTCTGGGATTGATTATTTGTGTGTTCTTGCTTCCAGGTAAGGAGGTGATTGAGCACACCTGTGCCCCTTCCTATAGATGAGGAGCACATGGTGTGTTCTAGGTGCAAGCCAGACCAGGGAGAGGTAGCGGCCCCAATGATGGTTGAGCGTTAGTGAATTGTTGTTGGACCATTTTGGTGAAGTAAAGTGTATTGTTTGTAACTAGGTATTGCAGATTGGAGCTCAACAAGATTCTATTTTCAATGTTTGTATTGTAGTTTTACCTTTTAAAGGACAAGGCTGCCATTTTGTTTTTGACTTCATTCTGATTCATTGGTAGCTTTTATTAGTTTTAAATGTATTGTAGTTTGTGGCATCCTCATGTGTGCTGTGTATTCATTAAGCCAACCTGAGTGCTGTGTTATATAGTGGGGTCTGAAATTATTGAAATCCTTGATAAAGATTAGCAAAAATTACTCTATAAATCAGGGGTTCTTAAATAATTAATATACATAGCTATGTTGTATGCAKAAAAAAAATGAAATCTATTTTACACTAATACATTTGGTAAGAGAGAGATGCCTCACCTTCAGAGGGTAACGGCACAGAGCCTTTTTCTAAAATGTTTTATGACTTGAACACATTGGGAGGGTTCTTAGACCATTCTTCCATACATAATCCTTCCAGATCCTTTTGTCCTTCATCTGCGCTTATGGGCTGCCCTCTTCAATTTAAACCATGGGCTWCAAGTCTGGTGACTGAGATGGCCATTACAAAATGTACATTTTTGTGACCAATTAAACATTTTGATGTGCACTTTGGGTTGTCTTCCTAGAAGATCCACTTGTGGCCTTCTGGCAGAGGCAACCAGGTTTTTTGGCTAAAATGTACTGGTATGGGTGAAGTTCATGACACCGTTGACTTTTTTAACAAGGCCCCCATAACATCAAAGATCCACCACTATATTTTACACTAGGTATGGGTTATCTGCTTATGCATTCTAATTTCATCTCCAAAACCACAACTAGTGTGCGTGACCAAAGAGCGTTATTTTAATGTCATATGATGAAAGCATCGATGCCAATGCCATTTAGACAAACTCCAGGTGTTTACATTTGTAGGATGACATGAAAGTAGAGTTCTTTGGCCATGTATGGAGGAAGGGTCTAAGATCCTTCCCAATGTGTTCTCCAACTCAAACGGTTTAGCGCCCTTATCAGCGCCCTTATCCTCACAGGGTGAGGTATTGTAAACAGGGATGTCAATAATTTTGACCCCTACATTTTGAGAAATGTTGAGCATACAATACAGCTCAGTATTTACATTATTTTAGGATTTTTGCTGATCTTTATCAAGGGTGTCTATTTTAGACCTGACTATCTTTATTTTGAACATTTGGTGTAATTGATCTAGCTTCTGTGTAACAGTAAGAAATGTGTACCACCACTTAATAACCTAAGTTATATTTGTGTAACTATGGCATCTGTTTCCTGATCATGTACTCAGTTAGTCTGAGTGTTTGTTGCACACAGCATTAACATGCCCCTATCCGTCCATTGACCTAGTTCTTATCCAAATTAAAAACATTTCAACCAGCATATTCTATTTTTTTTCTTTAATATTCACTCGAACACAATGGTTGCTAAGTCATTGCTTGTGTGTTGATTTAAAAGTACCTGAAGCAGGGTGTCTCTAATCCAACAGGTCTTTTAGGAGTCACCTGGTCAGACAAATGGGGCCTTTCAAAGAAGTATAATGTGTTCTTAAATTATTTTATTGATGGGAAAGGGGATGGCCTCCACAGGTACCCATACAAACAGACTTAACATGCTGTGAAAGGGTCAATTTGGCCTCAATTTTCCATTTCTTCATTATCTGCATTTAGAGTCACACTGAGTGTCTCGYTGGGGTTTCAAGAAACTTCAGCCCTGCCTGCATTTACCATTTCATCTAGCTGCTTCACAATGGACTAGTAAGTTGTTTTTAATTGCTTTTGATAGTGCAATAGACGATAGGGGAGGTTCYTGCAGGTTGCTACTGTGCCCGAAGGCACTTATTGTTTAAAAACCAATGGAAGCTCATTCAATGGCTTTCTGTGTTTAGAGTTTGCTTAGAAAWTTTTGATATTTACAGGAGGACATGTACTTATACTTACTAGTATTACAACTAGTTATTGGAATACTATATGCCCATTACTGATAAATTACAATACTTAAAGTGGTAATATTGAGCGATTTGGCAATGTTGTAAGACGGGAAACTGAGAATGTGGATATTGTGGCTGTGGATTCAACCAATATTTTGTCTTAAATAACCACATCTATACTTGTACTATGGTGTCCAAATTAATGTAGAAWTGCTACCTGGTTCTGTGCTTATAATTATGCCAACTGATTCCCCTTTGTTCCACTGCTAAACATATTTCATGAGGAAAAGCAACACATGAAGGAAGCGATGAGCTTTTTGCTCATATCAAGCCACACATTGTGAACCTGGGAAGGCTGGGCTACAGAGAAACCCCACTATAAAACAAAATAGGTGAGTTGGAATGATCATTGGCATGCTGTCTAGCGAAGGCTGCCAATCAATCTGAACTAAACCATCTGGGTTTTAGACTAGCCACACTACTTCCTATTTCCCTGCCATGATGTCCACGGCAAACAAAACCACTCAAAGAGCCCCATGCAGTGTCCACAATACAACACAAGCCTGAATAACATGTCTTTCAGAGCCATAAATCCCACCTCAGAAAAATAATTGCCTAATGATTTAAAGGAGTATGCAGAACAGGTGTGTAACATGTTTAAAATCAACCATCAACTGTACTTGGGCAAAAAATGTAGGTTCGCTAATTGCATTGATGCTTGGGTAACCCCAGCATAAGTACATGAAAGCCTACTTGACAGGCTAAATTGCATTGGCGGTAACATTTTAAAGGTTGTATGCAGGCACTCTGCTTTAATATAGCCGCCCAACATTTGTAAATGACTCCTCTTTTAGACTCCATTAGGAAGTTGAGCGACGAGCTGAACATTTCGTTATAGGATTCAGAGTCAATAGGCATGTAATCAGGAAGTCCAGAGTTTGCCTTCGCCACTGAAGGGGATAATTAAAAAGATTGCCTTATGATCTAGTTAATTACTTTGCTGACTGTTGGCCCCGATTCTCCCTAAAGTGGCACATTTGTTCTTTAGCCGCCATCATTTCGTGATTGACGGAGGAGGAACCAGGAGAGGGGGGCTGGGGAAGAAAAAAAACGTAAATGCACACTCAATTATGCACTAACTGTGGGTTCCATTTACTAACGCAAAACAAGTTGTTAATTAATGTGGGTGATGATTAAGCCGTTTTACAAGGGAAAGTCAGAGTGCAGTGGCACTAACAAGCCTCTTATATCGAGGACTGCAAAAACAACATGGAGGTCTCTGAATTAGTCGTCCTTTCAGTTCTTGACAAAAAGTGAGCCTCTAAAAGCTACTTCTGTAACCGCTTCATAAAGCATTGATAGTAGTTTTGAAATTAAATGCTATGTATTTGGCATGGAATAAAGGTTAAATTCAATTTTCTTTCTTGGGAAATGTTTTTAAATCATGTCGTATGTGTTAAACATTAGTACATGGTAACTTACTGTATTGTTTCATTACACTACATTTGTAATTATTTAAAATTATTTTGCATAATACTTTCAGACATAACGGTAACTTTTCACATTTTGAAAGTGTTTTTTTTCTGAAGCCATATGCAACATTTCAATGGCAATACACAGGTAACTACTAAAATAATGGAAACACTTGAAAATGAGGGATACAAAGTTGGCTATATTGAAAGCAGGTGGTTCCACACAGGTGTGGTTAATTAAACAATTAACARCCCATCTCCATTGCTTAGAGTCATGTATAAAAATGCTGGGTAGGCCATTATTTTGGCTATCATTGCTATGCCCCCATAGGATGACAATGTCCCCATCCACATGACACGTAGTCACTGAATGGTTTGATGAGAATGAAACCGATGTAAACTATATGCCATGGCCGTCTCAGTCACCAGATCGCAACCCAATTGAGCACTTATGGGAGATTCTGGAGTGCGTGCCTGAGACAGCGCTTTCCACCACCATCAACAGAACACCAAATTATATAATTTCTCATGGAAGAATGGTGCCGCATCCCTCCGATTTAGTTCCAGACACTTGTCGAATCTATGCCAAGGTGCATTGAAACTGTTCTGGCTTGTGATGGCCCAACACCCTATTAACACACTTTATGTTGGTGTTTCCTTTATTTTGGAAGTTTCCTGTAGATGTACCATGTGGTGGGCCCCAAATGGAGCAGCCTCAGCACACATGTTGAAGGTGACAAAACACTTGTTTCACTTAACCCCTCCTCCACCACCATTTGTCTAGCCTGTTTGCTCATCTGCTTAACGGCCAGACTGGATAGAGTGAGGGGGCTTTAGGCTAAGCTAAAGGTGCTGGCGGGAGGCAGGAAGGAGTGGCGTTGTCAGGCTTTTCCCCCCAGATTCTCTCACCAATTCAGGGGTAATCCTCCCAACATGAGCCCTTGTACTTCCCTGGGTCTTGGTCATCCTGGTTGTTCTGGTTGTGAATATGGAAGGGGTCGAGAGGGGGGCATGTTTGTGTGGCTGCTTAAACAATTGTACATTCTGGGGAAGATCAAACCCCATCCATCCCCTCAGTAGGGGCAGAGTCACACACAAAACAGCCCCCCTGCCAATGAATGTGTCTCTGCTGACCCGTGACGACCTCGCCATTCTGACGGCAACAAAGGTGGGAGTGAAAGAGGCATGATATCACACACATTTAAATCAACTGGGTGGGTGCTCTCATTCACTCAATCCCCACCGGGGTGAATACTGACAATATGCCAGTTGTGTGCCTGCCACTATTATAAAGTGATGGGGAGGATATAGTGACGGCTATATAACAAGTGATTAAGATACGTGTTGCTAGTCGTATCACTATGTCATCAATTTCTGTGGTTGTTTTCATTGAAGGCAATCATAATACTTAGGCTACCATATACAATTTGGACACAAGCCTAATGAACATTGGCATTGAGTTGTGCATTATAGCATTAACAATCACATGACTATAATCTCAAACCACAAGAGTTTTTGTTTCACGTGTACAATACATTTACAGTAGATGGGAGCAGTTGACTCTTTTTTTCACACAGTTAGAGAGTGCTCGAGGAGCAGTGGGCCTGCGGGTCCCGTCGTGTGAGCAGAAAGAAAGGTGATCCATGGCTGTCTGGCGCCCTGCTGAAATGGGGCTGCCGGTGAGCTGCCCTAAACCCCCTCAGCCCTCTCTCCTTCGTCCCATCCCTGTGGATTAAGTGGTGCTCGCTCCCTCCCTTTCCAGGGCTGGGAAACTCCTCACTTCCCCAGAGGAGGCGGCYAACTCCTTTTTCTTCTTGCTCACTTAAGGGGAGCAAATGACCAGCGATAACTCAATTAGCAACATGTCTCCCCCCCGGCCGGGGGTCGATGCAAAGGCTTGTTTCAGGAGGCCTCGGAGATCAGCTTGGTCATGCAGAGCGACAGGGAAATACAGAGAGTGGCATCTGCCCCAAAACAGATTTGCTTAATTGAGTTTGACTCTTACAATTAAAGGGTAATAATGCCTTTTGAATAGTGCCAGTGAAAGGCTTGCAGCCCGGGCAGTTGCAATGTACTCCCATGTGTTGTCAGCTGGCCCAGTCGCTAGCCAGTGACAAACACAGAGAGCGAGGGTAATTGCCAGTGGACTTTGGTTAAGCAGCAGTTATTGAATCCTTAATAGGACCCCAGGAGACCGCGGAATCAATAATGGCGGAATTAAAGGGCAAGGCGCGATGAGAATGTCAGGGCCATGGGGGGCGTGTGGCCTTTGAGCCTGCCTCCACCGCCAATACGATGGCGCTCTCCCAAAGCGCTTTGACGAGGCTTGACCTGTTTGTGTGTTTACTTGTTTGTTTTGAATGCGTAAGTCGCTGTATTGGGTTTACAATTTCTCTCAGTTTGGGTTATTTGGTTGCTTACCCAGTGACCCGGTGAGGTCATCTTTTGAATAACAAAATATTGGCGCAGAGTATTTTATCAAATGTAGTTAAATATTCGGCATATCATTGATTTGGCTTGCTATAATAAGAACACCATATGTGTTTGCTGATCGTAAAAAAATAAATACATTATTCAAATGTTTATCTGACTGAGTGATCTTCCAAATTGTACATCATTTCTAGGTAGATTACACAGCCTCCTGGCCTAAACTGATCAAAACCAAACTACTGAAAGTGGTTGCATGAACACATTCCCAGTCTTTGAAAATGTATTTTTTAATTATTATTAAAAATAACTCCAGGTCTATAGGAATATGTACATAACATAAACCTTGTCCCTCATTGGTTTAATTCTCATTGGTTTAGTTCCATAATCCAAGATTAAGCCGTTTAAATGTATCCCTATTTATTATTTATCTTTATTCAGTCTGTCCAAGGAACACACCCACAGTGTATCAAGATGTTTACCACTGTAATATGTCATTTGCTCACTCTGTGGGAATGTGCAGTAAAAAAGGGTACCACGTATGCATATAGATGTATGTTGGAAGGCCATTATGCATTCAAAAGGTAGAAGGGAGTAAAACCATTTAAGAAAAAGGGTGTCAAATGATGTATGAAGACGACAAAAACATTTGTTCTAAACAAAGTATATTCTTATGGTAATCTTTTTTTGAAACGACTCTTATAAATGAAAGGAGAGTGTTTTACGTACAGCCATCTTAGCACAGGAGCTGAACATAAAAGAACTGTAGAATAAAGTAATGTTCATTTACTGTTTGCCATTCTCACAAGGGATCTTAAAATAGAGCTTTTAGTGAGATAGAAATACAGACTGTCGGTCAAAATTGTCTCACTAAAAGCTTTATGAAAAGATCACTTGTGGGAGCAGCAAAAGGTAAGCGGAAATGTCTTTATTCTACAATAAAACCATCAAGCCATCACTTGAACTCTGCTCACTCCTATATTCAAGGTTCCTTATTCACAGCCCAAAAGTTTACACACATTTAATTAAAGGGTTAGTTCAGGCAAAGTATTTATTTGTTGCCTTTCCATAATAGTTTGTAGGACAAACCGTTTAGAGGCCACAGACGATTTTGTGAGAAGACCAATATTCGGGCCATGGTCTGACAAACACCGCTCTAGCTCTGTCACCTTTCACTGCAGATACGGAAGTGCTACAGGCGGATGCGGTGGATTGAGACGCCTCCAATGCAAAAAAAACAGATATCTCTATCTTAAACTGGCAGATTTTTATGGGGATTTTTTTTAATGSTAATTAGATTTCCACGGGTGTGCGGACATTGACCTTAGGGTGTTAAAGTAAACCAAAGATTTGGAAATGCATAATGCCATCTAACCAGTTATTAAATAATGTTAGCTATATGCAATTATCTTAGCCAGCAAGCTAGCCAGCCAGCTAACGTTAGCTATTTAGCCAATTAGCTATTAGCCTAGCCAGCCTAGCCAACAACCACAGTTATGGTCAGCAAGCTAGTGCCCAACTAAAGGAGAACTGTTTGAACACAACTAACACAACACAACTAAAACTTGTAAAGCATGCAGGCTGAGTTAGCTACCAAACCCAGGGGGAGACGGTTGCTTCACTGGCCGATGGAGGGTCAGGGAAATCCCAAATAGATAGAGTCCAGATGTCCATCAGCTAGCGCACTAGCACAAAGCCAAGATGAGATGAGATAGTACCAACTTAGAGCAAGTAGGTAGGATTTTCTCTTTTGTTTTGAGCCTACGGGAAGAAGTCACCATAGCCTGTTGTGCTAACAAGTTCCCACTAGATAACACAGCCACAAAGTCTGTGAAGAGTATGCTTGGTCTGGAATGTAATTACATGCTAGCATGGCTAGTGGATAACATTAGCCAGCTTGAGCTAGCTACCAAGCTAGCATACAAACTCGGTAGTACAGAGTAGATCCTCCATATGACGTTGAGAAATAGTGCATTGTGGGTAGTTTAGAAGATATCCGGAAATAAGTTAATAAATATATAATAACCCAAAAACATAACTATGTTTGTAGTATAGGTAACCAGATTGTGACTACAACGAAGTGTTTGACCACACTGTGTAATGTTACATTGGTGAGTAAAAACTCATGCTTCCTACCCTTTAAAGCATCCACCTATCAATCATTATTAGGCCAAATTATGTTCCCATTTTGACACTCCAGAATCAGTGTGGGCAAATAGCCCTAGGAAGAGGAGCAACATGGAGCGAGATAGCTTTTTTTGGATATAATTTGAGGCTGTAATAATGTGCGAAGTCAAGTTTGGTGAGGGAGAAAATTGAAAAATTTAGGGCTGTGTGCCACCCTAATGGATAACCTTGTAGTCGGGAGAAAATGGGACCCAATAATGTCTCCTTAATGTTCACAGCGGTGTTTCAGGGAACGTATCAGGAGAAATGTCCCCTGTAATTTCTGCAAGCAATCACTTAATGGGACCAGCAAATGTTGACAAAATGGACATGCACTGAGCTATTTTGGGGTTTGACAGAGGGAATGAATCTTTGGCTCTTGCAAGGGCGAAAATAGATAGAGACAGAGGAAAGAAAAGGAAACAAGCAACGGAGGAAAAAAGGAAAAACAAAAACCTTTCACGATCCATTTGCCTCCGGTGTGTGTATGTGTGTGTATGTGTGCCGCTAAAGTGCAGACAGTGACAGGAATTTCAATTATTTCATTAGGGGGGAAATGAAAAGACTTAAGTGTTGTGATTTCTGCAGTCTTTCCTAGATCAATCTAATGTGCGCTCACATTGGAAATCAACCAAAATGGAAGAGGGAGAGTGAAGCAGCGTCTCCTTAAATCACGCAATTAAAATGGCAAATTAGTTTCTTGATATATTCATTTAAGTGGTTAAGTGGAAGGGTTTATCTCCCCATCCACGGCGCTGTCTAGCAGGATGGGGGGAGCATCGTCCGCATGCTCTTTTGATTAAAGCCACCACTTAAATGCTGAGGAAAACGCTGAACGCACTTGCCGTCCAAATTAGCCATCCGAAGGCTTCAAAATCCAATTAGAAAGAGTTGATTTAAGCATTTAAGCAGAATACGGCTGGCAACTTAAAGGATTCAAAAACATTTTCCCGGCTGCATTCAACAACTTTTACATGTCATGGCTAGCATMATGGTTTGTTATCGTGCAATGCAAAGTGAGGACAGTGAATATAGAGTGAGGTCAAATTATTTAATATGTATTCCCACCTCTATAATAAGGTAAATATAATATCATCATAGCCTTTAAAATCTATTTGATAACAATAGAATATTAGGCTTTATTCCCTGGTAATTGTATAGGCCTATACTGAATACATTTTTGGTTTACAACAATGTAACATCATCCAATTTTGTAATCAACAGTGCCTGTGTGTCACTTCCTACGTTTTCTCGTCAATAAGCAGTGCATAATATTGTTGTGATGAAGGCTGCAACATGTTTACCCATAGTTGTCATGATCCAGAAGGGGAAAAAAGGCCAAGAAAATCTGATATATGCGAAGTACACTGTGCAAAATGATTTGTAGTCTCAAATAACTAGTTCACGTTTTTTTGCTGCATCAGTTTAGTCAACTTAAAATGTTAAATTATCCCAATTTACACTAAATCCATATTGACTTATTAAAGATAGTTAGGGCAGCTTAACGTTTTGTCGGTATAAAAAAGAAGGAGCTCGAAAGATGGGAGTGATGTTGACCCTGGGCCCGGATTCACATAACCTTCTTTTTCCCTTAAGTTTATACTTAAGAAGAGATTTACGAAAAATTACTATTCCTCAAAAGATACATAGAAATGTGATTATTGATCATGTTCTTGGATTTCTTCTTGGAAATGTTCGTAATTCCAAGATAGCCGGTCTTCAACTCAGGGCAGTGAAAGACAATGAAATACATTGAACATGTTTAATTCACTAACAAACTTAATCTGAAAGTTTCAGTACTGGTTGTTTTAAACCCAAGAACATGTTTTAGAACAGTAATCTCAGTAATAAATATGCAAGCGTGATTGCCATTACTAGCTAGATAGCTAACTAGATTGGTTGCCTAGCGACAATCATCTAAGAAGATAGTTAAGAAGTTGGTAAGAAGCTATTTGAGAAGTTAATAAGAAAAACATGAACATTATTGTTGAGGAATTACACTTACAAACTATCTTATTATCCTTTTTTTTTCTTAAGAAGTGTTTTATGAATCTGGGCCCAGTCCTGTATGGACACAGTGGCCAGGAGGCTCTATGTCAAGTACCAGTAGAATGGCCACTGGTGATTTACAGACAGACTGGTCAGACCAGGGAAGTATATGGCTGGTGATGTTGGCAGAGGGAGGCAAGCCAAAAGGCTACGCAACAAGCGGAGATACAAGCCAATGGCATCGTAATGGACACATGCATGTAACTCTCAGTCAAAGCCTGCCAAAATTATAATTTCTAATTGCTCATGAAACCATTAATGTTATGAACCTCTCTTAAAACATTTTGTTTGATCGTTCCCCAGCTTGCATAAATGTGTGCTTTCCATAACAACATTCATCTGTCAAAAGCTAGATGGATTTGTAGAAGATGGATTTTCTCTTCCAGCACAGAGGCATATTGTCCACTTTGATGGTGCAGGATGATATCAAATACCCTCCTGGCTGCTGAGTTGAAATGAAAGAAAAATAGGCGGGGGTCTATAAAAATGAAGTTGGAAGTAAGTACGCCACTCACATCTATGAGTGAGGAGAAATCCTTTTCCCAGGACATTTTGTAGTCGTCAATTGGTCTGTGCAACTTGCTGTAATGCAGGTAATGGAGCAACTCTTCTCCTTTCATCTTCAGGGTGAGTGTGTGCTGAGGCGAGGGAAGGCCCAACAGGAGAGGCAGATCAGTCGTAACGGACATGCATGGATATATGAGGGAAAAACAAACCCTTATTCTAAAAAGAGCAATCAACTAGCCTAGCTAGTTTGTGTTTGTTTGTAATCTCATGATTATGAATGATACAGAGGAAATGTGCTTTGATGCTGGGGGCAGTTTGTATCTTTTCGATGCAGAGTTACCGAATGATTGATTCTCTCACTTGGGGAGAGCTTCAGTGGTTGAGGAGAGCGATATAGCAGTCTGATGCTTTTTCTCTTGTTTTTAAGAGTACAATTTAAAGAACTGTGCATTAAAGGCACAGTGCAGTCAAAAATAAGATTGTCTGTGTTTGATATATATTTCCACACTATGAGGTTGGAATAATACTGTGAAAATMTGAAAATTATGATCATGCTCTTTTAGTGTAAGAGCTACTTGAAAAGACCGCCTGAAATGTCAGCCTGTTTTGGTGATGTGGAGTTTTGGCCTTTCATGTTGCCATCATCAGGCAGTAAATTACTTAATTAATAGATCAATAAGAAAGAGAGTTCCAAACCTCTCTGCCAATAACAGCTAGTTATCCGTTTTCTCCTCCCCARGCAGACCACTCCCAGACAGTCTTAGCAAAATTCTTGCTTTAGAAATTGCTCTTTGCTAAGAAAACAATCACAGTAAGGTACTTCATTGTTACCCAGAAATGATTTGATATTGAGAAAAAACAGTTCCATTACAACTTTAAAGTAAGGCCAATTAAAATCAAACAAAAGTTTTGAATCCTGTTTTTATTACAGCCACAGATATTCATAACATTTGAGTGTGCAAATTAAAACATACATTTTTATTGCCATGGGTTACATTCTTTCTTTCATGAAATACCCTTTTGTGTTGAGGGTGCCCCAGGGCCCTCTATAGATGATAAAAGGATGTTGGGGGCCAAATTATTGGTGAATTTCCAGAAAAGGGGGTTAGGGGACCATGGTTCTCTGACATATTGGTTCACATTGGTCATATTCTGCACCATTTTAGTTCAACATAGCTTGACATTTTAGTGCTATATCTGGTTGTCAAACCTATTAGTGGTGCAACTTTGTCGAACATTAATTATTATTGGCACAGTTGATAAAGATGAACTGCTATATTATAAATAGCTATATTGAATGCAAAAAAAAGGGAAATTATATTATTTTATATTTTATACTAATACAATTGCTCAGAGAAAGTACTATTATTATATAAAATTTTTGGATCGTGGTCAACATGAGTGACACCTGTGTTTTCAATACTCCAGCACCTTCCCCTTGAGAGGATAAAAGAGCTCTATCTTCATGTCATCTGACCATAGCACTTCCTGGAGTTTTATAAACGGCATTGGRACTTGGATTGAAAATGGTGCTATGGTCAGATGACATGAAAATAGAGCTCCTAGGCCATGCACACCAGTGGTGGGTTTGGACTTGAAAAACAAAAGTATATGCAGAAAAGTACCTCATACCTACAGTAAAATATGGTGGTGGATCTTTGATGTTATGGAGCTATTTTGCTTCCACTGGACCTGGGGCCCTTGTTAAGGTCAACGGCATCATGAACTTTACCATGCACCAGGACATTTTTGCCAAAAACCTGGTTACCTCTGCCAGGAGGCTGACACTTGGCCACAAGTGGATCTTCCAGCAAGGCAATAACCCCAAACACTAATCAAAATGGGTTTGAATTGAAGAGGGCAGTCCATAAGCACAGCCGAAGGATATCAAGGATCTGGAAAGATTCTGTATGGAGGAATGGTCCAAGATCCCTCCCAATGTGTTATCCAATCTCGTAAAACATTTTAGAAAAAGGTTCAGCGTCGTTACCTCGCAAGGGAAAGGTGCTAGAGTATTGAAAACAGGGATGACAATAATTTTTACCCCCCTTTGATATGTTTGTATTACTTGTTAAACAAAATATCTTTCTCTAAGCAATTGTAGTTGTATAAAATAATATAATTTAAACAAAAAAAAAATCACAGAATATTGCTCAGTATTTGTATTATTTATTTTATACAGTCTTTTTGGCTCATGTTATTCAAGGATGCAAATAATGATGGTCCTGACTGTATATAGAACCAATCATGGTAAACTCTCATATAGAGTATATCTGGAAATTGTGAGTATGCCTCACAAAATGATATGAGTACCTCTTAGAGCTTGCATCTATAAACAAATACCTTTGAATCAAAAATGGGACAAGCAAAGACTAATTGGGAGAATATTTGCTGAATTTTCTGTGACTTTTGTTTGTTTTGGAAATTAAAATAAGCACTACTGGTTGAGGCAGAGTCTCTGATTTAACGCCTGGCCTGCTCTCCATTATAGCTGCTTCAGCCCTCCACTTTCAATAGAAACCACCCAGTCATCAGTATTAACTTCAACCTGCCAGCTTTAGACATTTCTGTTTTTTCAGCAGATTCCCAAACGACAAAACTAGTCCGCGCTGATTGGCTAGCTCTCCGCCGGTCCCTTTGTCTGCCCTCTCCGTTTGTTCTATCCCCCGTTTCCCTATTCACCGACTCAAACGTTAGCGCTATTAGCCTGCTGGAAATCTGCCTGTCTTGGCATTATAGGGGCCTTGTTGTATTTTGTCAGGCAACCCGACTTCAATACAGAGTCACTTAGTCTTCATAAAAGGGGTCAATAAAGGTAAGCTCGTCAGCGTGTGGTTGAATTTATGCAATAATGACATCTTGGAAATAATTATTTTGTGTGATTGTGTGTGACAGTCAAGCTCTGATTCTTTCCAGTATAAATGTAGATTTATATTCTAAATATTCAAATGAATGACTATACTACATAAATTCATGAGAATATAGATGTACATGTTGATATCACCAACTTGCATTGATAGCATCGGCACATGCTATCTGCTGTATTGGAAAAAGAGCAATACAATTATTATTGCGTTTGGGAATAGTCTGGTTATTGAACCACTGTGAGAAATATTTACCAAATATTTAGCCTGTAGAATCAGTTATAGACCTTTGTAAAATCCCCACCAAATCATAAACAGCCATTTTGTTGGTGTAAAAAGGGTATGGATGGAATATTAGGGTAATATGGATTTAATCCATATGGGTGACACCAAAAACAACTAGGTTGCCCTCTTCTGGCGAGTGTAAAGCCGATAGCTGATTGATAGGAGTATCTATGGCAAATTAGTGTCTATTCTCACAGTAAGAGGAAAAGTGGAGCTGAATCTGAGAGGGATGACAGATTTAATGTTAATGTATTTTACAAATTCTGCTATTAGAACAACAATACATAGAGACACAAAAAAATCTGCATTAAAATGTGGATATACTATATTTGCAATGTTTATTAACAATATTTTACCAGACATAACCTGCCATGTAAATCTATTTAATTTGAAATAAATTGAGAAATTTAAATGAGAACAACTAGGGTTTGGTAGACAATATTGTTTTCAGGTGGAACAAGTAGACAATCCATGTATCAAATATCAAAGTTATCCTGGGCAGATGCCCTGAGTGAAGCTCGATAATATAAAAGGTGCCTGTGAGGGCCCATCCTTTCTCACTGATCTCCCAGAGAACAAAGTGGACCTCAGAGTAGACCCATGCCTGTGACCCCTCGATTCAATCCAGTGGAAATGATGTGTTCATTACAATGCAATTACAGACACTTTGGCCCTCTCTCCCTGAAGTGTGTGTGTATGTTGAGAGGGGGCCGCAGCTGACCCCCGTATGCTAAGTGACCTCATCCTCATCAGTGTGTGTGTTGTGTTGTGTGTGTGTGTGTGTGTGTGTGTGTGTGTGTGTGTGTGTGTGTGTGTGTTTCTATCAGTCTGCAGGTGCAGGATGTACAGCTTCATGGGCGGAGGGCTGTTCTGTGCAGGCGTGGGGAACATCCTCCTGATTGTTTCCACGGCAACCGATTATTGGATTCAGTACCGGCACTCCAACAACTACATGCATCAGGGCCTGTGGCGGTACTGCATGCCGGGGAAATGCTTCACACACAACGAAAGTATTGGTGAGGACTACGGCCAGTGCACACAATAATGTCATAACACTGTGATAACACCCAACACATGTCATAACTGTTCATAACAAGCCATAACAAATGAGAGGTGCTATTTCAATTTTTTGTGCCATGTCATTGGTACGGCTTGTCACTTAAGAATCACGATATGTTGTGATTGAAGCTATGTCAATCACACCACATCTGTTTATAAAAAGGCAAAGTCCAGGAAGCAAAGTGTAACCCGAAAACCCCCAGAAAGGATTGATTTGAACTTCCATTGACTAAAACTATTCTTATATCACGCTTTGTATCTAAACTGCATTTYCGCCTTATCCATCAGTGAACAATTGCATTTGAATTGGTGATTTTGGCACAAAAGAGTCATTATCCTAGTCACAGCATAAGCATGCTTTCCATAATAAGATTATCATTTGCCAAGCACAATTCAAATGTTTTACCAATATGGGTAGTTTGTCAGGTCAGAACAGGCCAGGGTCAGCCACTCTTGTACCCTGACGACCCCTGTTAACCTTTGACCCCTGCAGCCCACATGGATGCCACCCGAGCACTCATGATCCTCTCCCTCTTGGCGTGTTTCATGGGCATCATCATCGGCATCATGGCCTTCATCCACTACTCGTCCTTCGACAGGTTTGACAAAACCTTTGCTGCAGGCATATTGTTCTTCATCTCATGTAAGTTTGGTTAATTTTCTTATTTTCACTTATTTTACACCTTTTACTGCTTGATGTTATGTTGTTGTCCTTATTTGATGATCTATGCAGTACTTTGTTGGATGATGAACACAACTTTTAGTTCAAATTATCTGTCTTTTCAAAGWTTTTGTCAATGGAATGGTATCAAATTGTTTTTATGAACCACTTAAACCCAACAGGCAAAATTCATAATGATGTTATTTGGTTTAAATATGTTTCTGGTTGAAGCAATGTCAGGACTATAAAAAGCCAATATTTTGGTTGTTATCTGGGTATTTTTGTCCACTTTGCAAAATCTCATATATGTTGTGTAATTTATTTGTATTTTTATTATGGTCACCGAAATTATACATAAAAAAAAAAAATCCCAATCAGTATACTACCAGACCATGACGTCATAGCCAGACCATTACATTGTGATGTATTTGCAGGGACATGCATCCAAGACATGCTAAKCTCTCACCATTACCAATAACAGGGGAGGTTAGGGGGGGTATGATATTTATGCCTCTGTAACTTTCTCACTCATTATTATTCACGATTCATTCAGGATTATCAATAATTATGGTAGCAGCCACAATAATMTAGAAGTGTTCCGAAATATATTATATTGTTATTTACAATAAAAGTGACTCCAAAATGACACAATACATTATTTACCATTAATTTCTATTGGGCACAAAATCATCTGAAACACAACTAAAACCAACTGCAAATGCATCCAACAAGTTTGTAGTCACAAGTTTGATGTAGTCATTGCACATTAGGAATATGGGACCAAATACTAAACTTTTGACTACTTTAATACACATTCAGAGTGCCTTCAGAAAGTATTCAATTCATTTTATTTATCACCCATCTACACACAATACCCCATAATGACAAAGTGAAAACAGGTTTTTAGAAATTGTTGCAAATGTAGTGAAAATGAAATGCACACATCTAATTCACGTAAGTATTCATACCCCTGAGCCAATACTTTGTAGAAGCACCTTTGGCAATGTTGCACTTTCCACACCTGGATTGGGCAACATTTGTCCATTATTCTTTTCAAAATTCTTCAAGCTCTGTCAAATTGGTTGTTGATCATTGATAGACAACCATTTTCAGGTCTAGCAATATTTTCAAGTAGATTTAAGTCAAAACTGTAACTTGGCCACTCAGGAACATTCACTGTCTTCTTGGTAAGAAACTTCAGTGTAGATTTGACCTTGTGTTTTAGGTTATTGTCCTGCTGAAAGGTGAATTAATCTCCCAGTGTCTGGTGGAAAGCAGACTGAACCAGGTTTTCCTCTAGYATTTTGCCTGTGCTTAGCTGCATTCCATTCCATCTTTTTTTTGTCCTGAAAAACACCTCAGTCCTTAACGATTACAAGCATACTGATAACATGATGCAGCCACTACTATGTTTGAAAATATGGAGAGTGGTACTCCGTAATGTGTTGTACTGGATTTTGCCCAAACATAACACTTTGTATTCAGGACAAAAAGTTAATTGCTTTGCCACATGTTTTGCAGTATTACTTTAGTGCCTTGTTGCAAACAGGAGGCATGTTTTGAAATATTTTTATTCTGTACAAGCTTCCTTATTCTCACTCTATCAAATAGGTTAGTACGGTGGAGTAACTACAATGTTGTTGATCCATCCTCCATTTTCTCCTATCACAGCCATTAAACGCTGTAACTGTTTTAAAGTCACCATTGGCCTCATTGTGAAATCCCTGAGCGGTTTCCTTCCTCTCCGGCAATTGAGTTAGGAAGGACGCCTGCATCTTTGTAGTGACTGGGTGTATTGATACACCATCCAAAGTGTAATTAATAACTTAACCATGCTCAATGGGATATTCAATTTATTTAATTTTTTTACTCATCTACCATTCTTTTTTTTAGGTGCCCTGGTCTTTGTGGTTGAATCTGTGTTTGAAATTCACTGCCCGACTGAGGGACCTTACAGATAATTGTATGTGCGGGGTACAGAGATGAGGTAGTGATACACTATTGTTGCACACAGAGTGAGTCCATGCAACTTATTTGACTTGTTAAGCAAATTTTGGTAACACTTTATTTCGCTCCTAGCGTCACAACACCTTATGKCACGYTCATAACCATGTCATAATATGTCATAACAGCTGACAAAACTTAACATAACCTGTCACAATATTGTGATAACACTGTCATGACACATATATTTAGACCTGTTGTGACATATATTGCGTTATTTTATGGCTGGTTATGACACCTACATAAGATTGTCAAAACCCACAAAARCTACCACACAAGGCAAACCTCTTCATTACACCATAGCCTACTTGTAAACAGTATGATTGTTATATAACATTTTCTGAAATGTACCATATTAAATTATAATTGTAATTGCGCGCACATTGATGTCAGACATGCACCTACCTCAATGCTCTGTTTCTGATGACTGGGATGAATGCAGGAGCAGATTTCAGGAGCAGGAAAAGACACCCTCTTTGTGACTGATCCCTGACATAAGGACATGTACATGATAGACCTATCTGGCTTATAGGATTATGATGGTCATAATGCTTCTTGACAGTGTCATAAAATGTATTTTCTTAGTCCAAGTAAAGTGACACAGGATGGTCATAATGCTTCTTGACAGTGTCATAAAGTGTATTTTCTTAGTCCAAGTAAAGTGACACAAGATGGTCATAATGCTTCTTGACAGTGTCATAAAGTGTATTTTCTTAGTCCAAGTAAAGTAACACAAGATGGTCATAATCGGAGTTGGGTAGGTTACTTTCTAAATGTAATTCATTACAGTTACTAGTTACCTGTCCAAAATTGTAATCAGTAATGTAACTTTTGGATTACCCAAACTCAGTAACGTAATCTGATTACATTCAGTTACAGATTACTTTCCCCTAAAGAGCCATTAGAAGAAGACAAAAATGTATGTTACCAATTGAACGACATCTATTGCAGGATAAATCAAAGTTTAAGTTTACATAGCTGGCCATATATGGATGTTCAATTTTACTTTATGGTTTGGTTATGTAGGCTTCTTCTAACTCATCTCTTTTTACTACATATAATAGTGAAATTATATATTTTCATTAAAAACCAAAGTCTATCAGAATTTCAGTCATTCTGATAAATGAGCCCTTGATCTTCAAGAATAGGACTTGGAAATATGGAAATATAGATTAGCAAAATTGTTTTACCTGAGCATAACCCCAAAACGAAGGACTTATTAGCCAGCCCTACTCTGTTGTTTATGATTTTGTTGTCATGGAGGACTGATTGGGCTCATTGATTTGAGTTGAAAAATAAATGCTGCGCTAATGGAATGGCATGCTTTGAGCGCTACTGAAACGTGTTATTTYCATGTGAAAAATGAATGCCATATGCTGCATTTGCTATTGGCCTATTGTTTACCTTTTTGTTGGTGACACTTTGATATCTTGATAATATGCAGCTGTTTAAAGGGTAAATCCACAGATGAAATAATGGCAAAATGGCTGCCCCTGACTCTGTTCAGATTAATAGACCTTCCATGACATCAAAAATATTGTTTTAACCATGTTCTGAGAAAAACAAGCTTATATTTTGGGTTCTCATGGAATGTGACAGTTGAACTAAGCTCATGAGGCATTTATAAGTTCTATTCTTCATGAATCAATGGATATACACCACCGTTCAAAAGTTTGGGGTCACTTAGAAATGTCCTTGTTTTTGAAAGAAAAGCACTTTTTTTGTACATTAAAATAACATCAAATTGATCAGAAATACAGTGTAGACATTATTAATGTTGTAAATTACTATTGTAGCTGGAAACAGCTGATTTTTTTATGGAATATCTACATAGGCGTACAGAGGCCCATTATCAGCAACCATAACTCCTGTGTTCCAATGGCACGTTGTGTTAGCTAATCCAAATGTATCATTTTAAAAGGCGAATTGATCATTAGAAAACCCTTTTGCAATTATGTTAGCACAGGTGAAAACGGTTGTTCTAATTTACAAAGCAATTCAACCGGCCTTCTTTAGACTAGTTGAATATCTGGAGCATCAGCATTTCTGGGTTCGATTACAGGCTCAAAATGACCAGAAACAAAGAACTTTCTTATGAAACTCGTCAAGTCTATTGTTTTGAGAAATGAAGGCTATTCCATGCGAGAAATTGCCAAGAAATTGAAGATCTCGTACAACGCTGTGTACTACTCCCTTCACAGAACAGCGCAAACTCTCTCTAACCAGAATAGAAAGAGGAGTGGGAGGCCCCGGTGCACAACTAAGCAAGAGGACATGTACATTAGAGTGTCTAGTTTGAGAAACAGACGCCTTACAAGTCCTCAACTGTCAGCTTAATTAAATAGTACCCGCAAAACACCAGTCTCAACGTCAACAGTGAAGAGGCGACTCCGGGATGCTGGCCTTCTAGGCAGAGTTCCTCTGTCCAGTGTCTGTTCTTTTGCCCATCTTAATATTTTATTTTTATTGGCCAGTCTGAGATATGGCTTTTTCTTTGCAACTCTGCCTAGAAGGCCAGCATCCGGGAATCGCCTCTTCACTGTTGACATTGAGACTGGTGTACACAGCGTTGTACGAGATCTTCAGTTTCTTGGCAATTTCTCACATGGAATAGCCTTCATTTCTCAGAACAAGAATAGACTGACGAGTTTCAGAAGAAAGTTATTTGTTTCTGGCCATTTTGAGCCTCTAATCAAACCAATAAGTTATGATGCTCCAGATACTCAACTAGTCTAAAGAAGATCAGTTTTATTGCTTTGTTAATCAGCACAACAGTTTTCGGTTGTGCTAACATAATTGCAAAATGGTTTTCCAATGATCAATTAGCCTTTTAAAATGATAAACTTGGATTAGCTAACACAACGTGCCATTGGAACACAGGAGTGATGGTTGCTGATAATGGGCCTCTATACGCCTATGTAGATATTCCATAAAAAATCWGCCATTTCCAGCTACAATAGTCATTTACAACATTAACAATGTGCTTTTCTTTCAAAAACAAGGACATTTCTAAGTGGCCCCAAACTTTGAACGGTAGTGTACAGTATATATACTTTATAAGTCCAAAAATGGATGTAGCAACTACAGATTGCCCCTTTCAGTATATCAAAACTGTGCGAGTTTGAGCATGTGTCCATTAGGCCTATGGATTTTTTTTATCAACATGAATTAGATTAAGCAATAAAAGCCTCACTTTTATTCCATAGGCTGGGATCTGCACTATGCAGCTGATGAAAGAGTGCATTTTTCACTAGCTGTCCACTGGTTTCAAAACAAGGATTGTTAGGCAGTTTAAACTTCTTGAATTATTGGGTTCAAATTCAAATTTAGATTTGTGAACAGCCATCCACAACAACCACAATCCGTAAGGCACAAATAGCGAAATGAGAGAGCAGCAGTGTGATTCACATCAGTGCGCTGTGTAGATATCAATAATAAGTGATATCCGTATCGCCGTAGACTAAACCACTGCTATCATCCTTACCTCCAAGTGTTTATGCAAGTTGGATAATCTTTGGATGCCGACAGCAGTCACACCATTGGAAGGCATAGCTTGGACTGTAGCCTACAAAAGCCTATTCCTGCTCTTTTCCCACGATCCATCAAACACATTTGGTCTGTCATCATAGTGGTCTCTGACTTATGGTCAGACTCGCTCACATTGAACAAATTTAAACTTGCAAATTATTTCAATGCTGATTTGAATCACATTGAGAAAACAGAGAAGTGTCAAAGATTTTTTTTATGCAAACATCCTTTCGGGATTCAAAAGTAATCCTCGAAGTAATCAACTTGTTTTTCAAAAGTATCTAATCTGATTACAATATTTTTGCGGGTAAAGTAACAGATTACAGTTAGAGTTTACATGTAATATGTTACTCCCCAACCCTGGTCATAATGCTTCATGACAGTGTCATAAAGTGTATTTTCTTAGTCCAAGTAAAGTGACACAGGATGGTCACAATGCTTTATGGTGACAGTGTCATACAATTTATAAAAAATACAATGACAAAAAAACAACAACAGCAACACCCAGGTGGCGACACACATCTCTGTGTGCCTGGCAGACATCTCAGCTTGGATGTCAGTTCACCACATTATTAAGCTCAACCTCGACAAAACGGAGTTGCTCTTCCTCCTGGGGAAGGCTTGCTCGCTCCAAGATCTCTCCATCACAGTTGACAACTCCACAGTGTCCCCCTCACAGAGTGCAAAGAACCTTGGTGTGACCCTGGACAACACCCTGTCATTCTCTGCAAACATCAAAGCAGTGTCTCGTTTCTGCGGGTTCATGCTCTACAACATCCATAGAGTACGACCTTTCCTCAGAGAGGAAGCGGCGCCGGTCCTAATCCAGGCACTTGTCCTCTCCCATCTATACTACTGCAACTCTCTGTTGGCTGAGCTCCCTGCTTGTGCCATCAAACCCCTGCAACTTATCCAGAATGCCTCAGTCCGCCTGGAGTTCAACCTGCCTAAGTTCTCCCATGTCACCTGCTCCTCCACTGGCTTCCATCATCTTCAAGATCCTGGTGCTTGCCTACGGAGCAGCAAAGGGAACTGCCCCACCTTACCTTAAGGCTATGCTCAAACCCTACATCCCAACCCGAGCACGTTTTTCCACCTCTGGTCTCTTTGCCCTCCCACCCCTACGGGAGGGCAACTCCCGTTCAGCCCAGTCAAAGCTCTTCTGTGTCCTGGCAACCCAATGGTGGAACAACCTTCCCCTTAAAGTCAGGACAGCTGAGTCCCTGCCCATCTTCCAAAATTTCTGGAACCTTACCTCTTAAATAACGCTCACAGCACCCCCGTTAGATACACATTTCATAAAAAGTAACCTTCTTAAATACATATCATTAGCGTGGTTCATATGTACTCATTTAAATACACTTAATACAAGCCATCTTTTGTCAAAAAATAAAACCATTTAAGAGCCAAAATGTTTTAACGAAAACACATTTAACCCGAGACTTCATCTTGTCTCATTGACTTACATACAAAGTTAGCTAGCTTACTTGGCTACATTCATATGAAGTGGAAAATCTCACTCCATTTTCACTGTCAAAACACTTAAATTATCCATCAAAATTACAAGAAAACTCATCATTTTGTAATAAACATGTTATCGCTATAAATGTTATAAACCTGAAAACAAGATGAATGAGACATGGACAATTAAACATTTTCCACTGGGCTTCTCATCCTGTTTCTCTTCTTCCAACGTATGAGGTGCGTGCCTGCTGCTAACAGTTCGAATGTCTCCCCCTAGTGGTAGCGCTACGTATACATGTATATTAAAGCAAAACCATGGAGGACTACAATACAATTGTTGTGAACAAACAAACTTTGATTCCAAAATATGGACATTTATAGAATCTATCACAGAAAATGTGTTGTTGTTGTAAGGCTAATAATATAAGCCCGATAGGCCTATCACTTACATGACCATATGTCAACATAAGTCCCAAAGAGGGTGTTTTGTCCTGCTCCTGCATTCACCCCAGTCATCAGCGACAGAGCATTGGGCTAGGCAAATGTTGGACATCAATGTGTGTACAATTACAATGGTAAAAAATGACCAATTTTAGGAAATGTTATATAACATATTATTTACAAGTAGATTGGAATGGTTTGCCTTTTGTGGTAGGTTTTCTCATAACCAGCCATAAAATTTTGCAATATTTGTCACAAAAAGTCTAAATATGTGTCATGACAGTGTTATGACAATGTTATGACAGGTTATATCAGCTGTTATGACATTATGACATGGTTGTGACCATGTCATGGTGTGTTATGATGCTAGGTGTCAAATAAAGTGTTACCCAAATGTTTACTCCTAAACTTATTTAGGCTTGCCATAACAAATGGGTTGAATTATTGACTCAAGCCATTTCAGCTTAACGTCTTTTATTAATTTGTAGATTTAAAAAAAAAACTTTTACTTGGTACTCATCCCGGATCCGGGAGCACCCTCATCAGTAAAAAAGCTGACTAGCATAGCCTAGCATAGCGCCACAAGTAAATACTAGCATCTAAATATCATGAAATCACAAGTCCAAGACACCAGATGAAAGATACACATCTTGTGAATCCAGCCATCATTTCTGATTTTTAAAATGTTTTACAGGGAAGACACAATATGTATTTCTATTAGCTAACCACGATAGCAAAAGACCCTACTTTTTTTTCTCCACCATTTTTTTTTAAGCTGCCATAGGTAGCTATCACAAATTCGACCAAATAAAGATTAAATAGTCACTAACCAAGAAACAACTTCATCAGATGACAGTCTGATAACATATTTATTGTATAGCATATGTTTTGTTCGAAAACTGTGCATATTTCAGGTATAAATCATAGTTTTACATTGCAGCCACCATCACAAAATCTCACCAAAGCAGCTAGAATAACTACAGAGACCAACGTGAATTACCTAAATACTCATCATAAAACATTTTGAAAAATACACAGCATACAGCAATGAAAGACAAACATCTTGTGAATCCCGCCAATATTTCAGATTTTTTAAGTGTTTTACAGCGAAAACACAATATAGCATTATATTAGCTTTACAATAGCCAACCACACAGCAGCATTGATTCATGCACGTTAGCGATAGCGAATAAACCAGCAAAAGATATTAAATTTTTCACTAACCTTCTCAAAACTTCATCAGATGACAGTCCTATAACATCATATTACACAATACATATATGTTTTGTTCGAAAATGTGCATATTTAGCGGCACAAATCGTGGTTATATACAATGAGAATAGTAGCCAAACTGCAAACAAAATGTCGGGAGAAATCTTGGGAGAGGCACCTAATCTGATCAATAACTAATCATAAACTTGACTAAAAATTACAGGTTGGACAGCAAATGAAAGATACATTAGTTCTTAATGCAACCGCTGTGTTAGATTTTTAAAATAACGTTACTACGACATACAGCGTGCGTTAAAGCGAGACCGCACCGAAATTAATGGCGAATAATAGTTTAACATTTTTCAAACGAAAATACGAATTAACATCATAAATAGTTCTTACTATTTGATGAGCTTCCATCAGAATCTTGTGCAAGTTGTCCTTTGTCCAGAATAATCGTTGCTCGGTTGTAGATTGTCGTCTTCAACTTTGGAATTAGCGCAAACATTAGCCATGTGGCGAAGACGTGTCCAACTCACCATAACGCAGCACAAATAAAATACAGAAAATCGCAATATACTGATATAAAATGATATAACTCGGTTTAAAATAACTACATTATGATGTTTTTAACACTATATCGAATAAAATCAGAGCCGGATATATCTAACGCCTATAACGAGAGCTTTTCAGAATGCAATCCTGAGGTCTGTCTTGCGCCATGACGAACGTTGAAAAGACTGCACACCCGGTTCCAAGAGCTTTTGTACGGCCTCAGATCTACTAGACACCCCATTCCAATTCTCACTGCTTACTGACATCTAAGGGGAAGGTGTATGCAGTGCATGTCGACCCATAGATTACATGCAAATTAATAAACTGACCCTGGAACAGAGTGCCCGATTTCAGATTTCTCACTTCCTGACAGGAAGTTTGCTGCAAAATGAGTTCTGTTTTACTCACAGATATAATTCAAACAGTTTTAGAAACTAGAGAGTGTTTTCTATCCAATAGTAATAATAATATGCATATTGTACGAGCAAGAATTGAGTACGAGGCAGTTTAAATTGGGAACGTTTTTTTACAAAGTCGAAATGGCGCCCCCCTATTGAGAAAAGGTTTTAACATAGTTCCACTACGACATTATGGGGTATTGTGTGTAGGCAAGTGAACAAATAAAACTAAATTTAATCTATTTTAAATTCAGGCTGTAACTCGACAAAATGTGGAAAAGGTCAAGGGGTTTGAATACTTTCTGAAGGCACTGTAAGTAAATTTGTCAAAATACTTTTGGTTCCATTAAATGGAAGGACTATGTACAAAAAGTGCTGTAATTTTCTAAACGGTTCACGTTTTATGGATGAACATACCCTCAAATTAAAGCTGACAGTATGTATCATTTCAAATCAAGTATAGAAGTACAAAACAACAAAAAATGTGTCACTGCCCATGTGGGTTGCCCCAAACATGCTAACTTTAAGTGTTACTACTTTATCAAAAACTGATTTTAAAATGTATCTCTAATCAAGTGAATGATTTATCTTTAGGCTCCCCCATGGTATATATATATATACAGTATATATACAAATGTTTATAGATTTAACTTCATTAGATTAAATATAACTTTTTCTAAATAACAAATATAAGATCAATGTACCTCAACATCGTTTTGTMGGAGTGACTTCCCAAGTTGAAATGAGACAGATGAAATGTTTAGTTGAGCAAAAGTAGAGGCAGCCGGGGGGGTATGAGGTGACATGAAGTGGTTTCTGTGAGAATTACATGCAGGTGAGTTTAACACAGGGCCTCCCCCAATGCAAACTGTTCACTAAATGGTTGTGCATAATAATTTCCATGTTAAAACCTAAAGCATGAAACTCTTTAAAGAATCAAAGAATGCAAAAACATGGATGCCTGTGGATGCCATCATTAAATTATGTAATGTTACATTAAGTAGTTTGATCTCCTCTTTCTCTCCAGGCTTTTTCGTGTTGCTAGCAATGGCAGTATACACTGGTGTGACGATTAATTACTATGGTAAACGCTATGGCAACTGGAGGTTCTCCTGGTCCTACATCATCGGCTGGGTGTCAGTGGTGCTAACCTTCTTTTCAGGTAAAACCAAGACATCACTGGTCACACTCCCCACATAACATTCAATTGTGAACAAATGTTTTATTTAAGAAAATGTATTATAGTCAATGGTCAATCCAGGGCCCATATTCACAAAGTGTCTCAGAGCAAATGACTGCTGATCTAGGATCAGGTTTGCCTTTTAATCATAATGAATAAAAGGGGGGTGGGGGGTGATCCTAAATCAGCATTCCTACTCTGAGACGCTTTGTGAATACGGACCCAAGAGTATTATAAAGGAATAATATATTTTTGTTATATTTATTTAACCTTTATCCAGCCAGGTAATTCATTGAGAACAAATGTGTGCTACATCGATTCCAGGCTGAATATGTACAGCTCCTATTTACTTCAACATGCTTCAATCTCCTTACAGACTATCTGCTTTTTTTGGAATATAGAATCTTTAATGGCAGCTGAATTGTGTTTTATATCATTTTGGTCTAGGTCCTTCAATGTATGTGTGTGTGTGCAAAAGTACAACATGATGTCTTTGTCTTTTTTTTTTATAAAGGTATATTCTATATGTGTGCCTATCGGATGCACGAATGCCCCAGAAACTCAAACTCTCACTAGAAGACTTCAGAATTGATCATCAATATCTTATGATTTTGAGAGCCACTGACTTGTGGCTGTTCCCTGTATTTGAGAGTCAAGATGGATCAACCCACTATTTACTTTGGAACATGGATTATAGAATTTAAATTATATGAATAAAGGACGTTGGGGGTAAACGTGTCACCTTTTCAATGATTAAATGCTTGTCTTTTATATTTGTACGGGCCCATTTTTACACGTCAGACATATTGCCCATTTTGACTATACAGGTCTGATATGCTATATACAGACAAACTATCCCAGATCTGGTCAAGTTAAGTGATCCAAGTACCTAAAATAAATTGTGACAGATGCACTGTCTCCAGGTATGACAATCCATATTGTGGAATAGCTATAACAACCTATTTAGTGCTTTAGCAGAGTTTGGGAGGCATCAAGAAATTATACAACATTACTGTCCAGGGTCAGCCTACAGCAGAAAAACATAGTATTTTTCATGTGTATATCTTTCAAAATATTTTTGTATAGTATGTAGGGGATGCACAACAAGTTGCTATGTTGAACTATGTAAAAAAATATATATATGTGTTTGGATCATACACCAATGTTGTGTTCTTGTGGCAGGCATTCTTGTACAACATGATGAATTATATTTTGTCCAGACTAACAGGATTGGTTAAGTGGAAGACCCAGATGTCATATAGGCTTACAAGGAAACCAAATAGATTGCATGCAAGATGATGCACTGGTGCCAGGTATACATATTCGCAAAACACATACTGTAGGRTGCGTTTACACAGGCAGACAAATTCTGATTCTTTTTCCACTAATTGATCTATTGACCAACCAGATCAGCTCTTTTGCCAATAATTAAGGCAAAATATCAGAATTGGGCTGCCTGTGTAAACACAGCCATATTGTGTGTGAAATGTATGTGAAGATGTCACTTCGATTGGTTAAACATTGACCGGAGTTAATTGATGGATGTCAGAAATGTTTAGGCCAGCGTTTCTCAAACTCAACCCTGGGAACCCCAAGGGGTACACATGTAGTTTTTCGCCCTAGCACTACACGGCTGATTCAAATATTCAAGCTTGAGGATGAGTTTAATATTTAAATCAGCTGTGTAGTGCTACGGCAAAAAACATGATGTGCCCCCTTTGGGGTCCCCAGACCGAGTTTGGGAAATGCTGGTTTAGGCCTATTAGGGCCATGTTTTGAGATAAAGGTGTTGGAAAAATTGACACATATTTAAATGAATATGACATAACAATGTCCTCTGGTGTTTCACAATCAATCATCTTATTGATGCCAAAAAGTCACTGAAACGTAATGATGTAATAGAACCCATCCATGCGCCCGAGCCACTGGTGCGTGACGTTAACCCTGACATGAAACAAAGATGAATTGCAACAACAACAAAAACGACTTATTTCCACTAGATTGAATTTGATTTCTCTTGTTACCAGATCAATAAATATTGTAACTGCTAAGATTGACCCGTCGTCTTTGAAGCTAACCGACGTATTACCAAATGCAATGCTGCAAGCCTCTTATCGAACGAAAATAATACGCCACTTACTTTAGAGTGACGCAATGGCTCCCAGGCACCACATTTTACTTGATGAAGTTGGCTGTAAAAGCAGCTTAACCCCACCTTAAGAACGGAACAGATCCTATTGACTATCCGTGCAAAGACGATGTAATTGCCATTTGTTCAATCACTTTCAAATTTTCATCTAAAAGCAACTAGTTACCCTGATGTTTCTTTAAGGATAGAGGAGATGCACGTGCATCTGAGGCCTTCTCGTATTAGTCCACGATTTATTTATTTGACATTTAAAATAATAGGCCTAATATGCTTTGCAAGTTTTTTTCAGACAGATCATCTGTCCTATAGGCCAATTATCTTCAACAAATGTTTATACAAATAGCCTTCTACAGATAGGCCATATGTAAAAAATTTAATGAAATAGGCATCAAGAGCATTACCAAAGTGAGCTAAGCCCTTCAAGTCATGTTATATTTACATCACTTAATTTCTCTGTTCACTCTTCCATTTTACTCATTCAACTGTCTAATTCTGTGGTTGCCATAAAAGTGTACTCTCTGATGTATGGACTCTGTGCTCAGGGAAAGAAACACAAACTAAAACAGTATCTAAATCTGTCACATTTCCATATTCTTTAAAATGACATTTTGAGTCATTTGCAAGGTCTACACCCATTTTCCTTATAMAAGCTCATGCATATGGAGGACGTGTTTTAGATTTGGCGCAGTAATGCACTTTCGTGAGTAATTGAATTCAGTAATTAATTTGTTATGCCTACCTGATCAAATGGAAATCCTGTCCTCGCGCCCAAGGATTACTACTTCCGCTCTAACATCTCCCCTAATTGCCTAATAGCGTTGCAGCGAGAATACTGCCTGCATTAAGACACTTTCACATTAGCTAGCGTGATTGGAAATGTGATGACAACACGATATCAACAAATTAAGGCTTCCGTCGCTTAAATGGCGCAGGAGCACCACTTGTACTCTCCCAGATTTTAATACCAACAATTACAGCCAATTTATGGCGGAATTAGCAAATACACCTGTCATCCCCCGCATCAGTGATCCGGGGGGTGACTATGAAAAGATAGTAGGAGACAGACACCCTACTATGTATTAGGGAAACAACAGGTAGGAACTGTTGCACAAAAATAAAATGCTATTCAGATCAGTAAATGTTAGTTTTCTGTCGTCTATTTGGGGATTCCAACAGCAATCCCACCTATTGAGGTCATTTAAACATGATAAGATATGCTACATGTAGAAAGTGTAACGTTATACAAATCACCTCCAGGTGTTAATCATTAGTGTTGCCTAATTGTGTAGCATATGCCTTGTTATAAACGTTGATGTTGTTTATAAAAAATTAAAAACACTGGTAATATGACAATATAAATAATAGTCTAACGGCCTAAAACAGTAGGATATATGTCTATAGTTTATATTCACTGGAAAGGAGACGAATGAAAGCAAGTTTGACTGAGGTGCAGGAGGGAAAGACTGCAGGGCTCCGGTGGGAAGGCTGTTTCAGCACCATGGCGAGCGACCCGCCCTCTCCGTCGTCACCATCATTAATCCATACACAACTAATTCCATTCTCCGCCCCACCGGCGTGCTATTGGCTGATTACATATCAGTTTTATAATTTGCCACAGTCGCTCCACTTGGATAAATAGTAATCTACCTCCCTCTGAATAAATAGTAGGCTAATCTACCTGGCACCACTCACTGGCTGCCACACAGACGACCATTCTAGCGTTTGAGACTGAGGAGACGGAGGCAAGAAGTTTAGTGCTTCCCTTCCTTGGTTTGTTAGGGTGCACATATAATCAACACCACACGGACTCAATTGTGAAGGTGTTTTCAGAGATATAAGATGAATCTGAACTACACGTCCCCGGTGCCTCAGATGCCAGCCCAGAGGTCAACGTCGTTCTTCATCGAAGATATTTTATTACACAAACCAAAGCCCCTGAGAGAGGTATTCCACTTGCCGTTCTCAAGCTCTCTGGCTTCCCGGATGCCTCTCCTAGAATATGGATACCCACTGATGCCCACTCCGATACTAGCACCTCACCCGCACCATCATCTACACAAGCCGGACCATCACCAGTATTTCTTCACGTCTGGTAAGTAGGAAGGCACTGGATTGGTTCATGCATTCAATGAAGCGAAGGCAGTTACAGAGTGCAAGAACAGCTAAGCCAACGTCGACATTTCATTAGGCCTATAATGATTTAATTCCAAAACGATGTTATTTCATAATGTTGGTGCATGTATAATTTCCATTTTAGTAGTCTACCAATCCTAACAGCCTGACAAAACGATGGAGTGGTCTTGGGCGTTTTGCAACAGGTACATTGGCCTTTTCGTGCGTAAAAGTTAGTGCAAAACGTTTTCGAATAAATCCAACTCAATCAGAAAAAAAAWTCATWCTCCATTATATAATGGTGTGCTAAATATAACGGGGCCTAAAGTAATATTCTACAATGTGAAGAAATTGCATGGAGTACATTGAATTGAACTTAAAACAAATAAACTGTTAATATAATTGCAAAAGTTGTGTTGAAATTTCAATGTTGAATGCCTTATATATTTCACAGGGATGCAAATGCCGGGGTTATTTCAGCATCATCCGGAGTTACCGGGCAAGCATTGCAGACGAAGGAAGGCGAGAACGGTCTTCTCGGATTCGCAACTATCTGGTCTGGAAAAGAGATTTGAGATACAACGGTACCTATCCACACCAGAACGAGTGGAGTTGGCAACAGCGTTAAGTCTCTCGGAAACCCAGGTAAGAAACCTAAACTACATCACACTAATCATATCTTTCGGGATGGTCGCATTGTGCTGCAAAGCAAGTTTATGAAATATTCCACCTTTGTCACACAGGTGAAAACATGGTTTCAAAACAGAAGGATGAAGCATAAAAAGCAACTGAGGAAAACACAAGACGACCAGAAAAATCCGAATGACTTAGATAGATCCATGGAGAACTCAAGTGAGAGTGAACTCAACGAAAAAAACACAGATGATCTAAACAGTGGAATCGACCCAGACTCATACATGTTAGAGGAAAATGAGGACGATGTTGATATCGAGGATGATATTTGCTCGCCAGAACGTTCACTATAGTGCAAGTAAAAACAAATAGCCATAACCCAGTGTAAATGTCAATATTGAATCGTGTATTTTAGGCTACATATGAAATGATATATTGCTTTTTTAAACAAATCAATGACAATAATGCAAAGTATTATTTATTCAAGCGTCTATGCGTAATATGTCACTCACTACACATTCCCTTTAGGCTGTCTATATTTATAATTTCCGTGGCTGTGTAAAATGCATCATGTCAAACAATTGTACATAGGCCTACAAAATATAATCTGAAGCCATGTTCATTATTAYGATACTATTATCATTATTATTATCATCATCTTCGAATCAAACAAAAAACAGTCATTTTCATCTTAAGCTAGTTTTTGGTGAATGTTTGAAGCCACCAGTTATGCAGACGACTTCTGTTGACCCATGCAGGACCAGTTGATTATTTTGGGAGACAATCTGTGAGAAAATACATTTGTATGTTCCTACTTTGATAAACAAAAACAACTTAGCTCTTAATTTCAGCATGTCACATTTTTACCCTTTCTTTTTGCACTTTCGTTCTGGTAATCGGAATATGTTGCAGCATATGCCTTTTGAAGTGTTATTGCTTTACTATTAAAACGTGCATGATAAACATAACTAYTTGTTTAGCCTGTACCATTTATCATGTACATTTGTCGGTTTATTATTAGGCTAAGGGATTGCAGTTGCATTTTCCTATAAACTTGGATGAACTGACCAATGTTTCAATTTAATGCCATTAATACTTTAGTATTAGTTAGTTATTAGTCAATAAATCAATCCTTATAGGACGCTAGAGATTTATAACTATTTTAATAGATATATTTGTATTTAATTGAAATAGTTTCTTGGAATACCTACTCATAACTCATAATTATATTTCGGGAAGTATGCCTAACCCTACTTTTGAAAAGCAATTATAGCCAATGATTATTTCCTGGCAGTCCGATTCTACGACCTCTTTGTACTTTAATAATATTACGAATAATGATAATTAATTAATAATAGCTACGAATTATGGTTATAATAATATTTTTAAGTAGCCTATTATTTTGCYTAGGCCTTTCGACATTCACATAGCCTACTTTAGGCTTACAGAAAATTCCCCGGCCGTATCTTGAGAGGTCAGTTGTAATAGCGTTTTACTAAAATAACCCCACCTGCTTGAAGAGCCAAGGCCTCGTCTCCCAGTTTCGGTGTAAATTAAGAATTGCGATGATCGTAGGCTACCCAATGCATCGTTATTTACGAGCCAAACAGTGTTTCCCAAACATGCACGTAGAGAAGCCGTTCGCTAAGTGCGTCATTAGACCATGTGTCGATATTGATAGMATCGAAAGAAAAGTAGCGCTGCTCTCAGATCAGCTTTCTCCATTCAAATCTACGTTAACATTCTAATTATTCCACATTACTGACGAAGGACCAGCTCCTAGAGAAATATTACCACCTATTTCTGCAAATATTGAGGCGGCTTATTATGCTTACCCAATACTAATGCACTAACTAACAGATTGGCATATCACTGTGCACATCTTGTCACACATCATGAACCGTATTGAAGCCAAAATTACAGACAGTAGCCTATTGGCAAAATATAACTCAATATGATTGAAATAGGCACATGTAGCCTATTTATCGTTTAACGAAGTCATGTCGGTTTTTATTTGAAGCATCGTTTAATCTTTCACTTGTTCGTAACAAGTGSAAACACTGTGAGCTTTATAATTGTAGTCAACTTTGTTCTGGGGTTATTGCGGTCAGTCAGACAGATATAAGAATCTTGATTCAATGTTTAGTGGAGATCTTCTGTGAATAAAATGATGCAGAAGGGCAAAACAGCATCCAACGATGCACTTTGGCTGCTCAACGAATAGTCTGGATCACTCATAGATGTGTGAAGGTTTTTAATTAAGAATCACGTTACTAACAAAGGCTTTGTTAAACAGCTCGGCTACTAAAGATACATCGTAAGATCTTAACGCTACGAAGGCTCTGGGGAACGAGGCCATGGACCAGAACCACTACTACAGGAGTCACTTAGCAGTGGAGGAGATGTTAATCGGAGGCTATCTGTTAAATTTGCTCATGCTGTGGTAGACGCCTTGGTAGCTGGGACCCCGCTGTGGAATAAAATAAATACTTCATCATACAATAACAAATAGTTGTTGCATGTAACGTAGAGCGGTAGCTATTCATAAACATTGTCATGACTTTTATTAAACTTGAGTTAGGCTATTATTGGTTACTGCTAGGCCTACTGGATCACCAAATGTCTTGAAAGGAGCAGTGAGGGGATTCGAATAATCTGTTTTGCACCGGGTGAAGTTGATTGCTTTCGTTTCGGAACGGGCGTGAACAAAAAGTGCCCCCTTCAAAGCCCACGGGGAAATCGGCTCAAAACAAAAGTGACGTAATTAAGCACAATGATTCATGAGTAGGATTCTGTGTTTTCACATGCGAAAGTGATTGATTTTGAAAAAAACGCTTTATCTGTCTTCCCAGCGAAAACTAGTCAGAAAATGAAAACAATCGTTTTATGGAAAAGAGATGTATGTTTCTGGACGATACACAATGCTGTCTTGTTGACAACATGATCAAGCTGTGCAGATTTCTTTTCGATTTGGGAAAGGTGCTCCTCCCTCACCGCTTTTGCCCGTTCACGTCAAGGGCCATAGACCGATGCCCAGCGGCTCAGCATAATAGAATCCGCCCACTGACTCAAGCAGCCGGCTTAAGAAAATATGGGTCTATCACAAAAACATTGCGTTCAATGTAAGCTATTTTGGGACATTTGGAAAATTGGAATGCTAAGCTAAATGGAGACATTTTGACAGATATTTAACTCAAATAATTTGTGCACAATGTTGGTGAAATTACAAGTAAACCAACCATTGGTCTTTGCCTCTCCATGGGAGAATATGAATCGAGGCCACCAGCTCCAAACAAACAACATTTGACACCCAAGTCAGCTGATTTGTCCAGAGAATTTTATGAACATTTAAGGAATGTTGTAAAACATAATTATTTTCTGGAAGTAAGGAAAGATTTCAGGATAATAGCAAGTAATTCAGTAGCCTACAGTCATGAATTTTGTCAGCTCTTGCACACCACTGCCACACTTGAAAACAATATGCATTGATTAATTAAATCTTAGTGTGGCCCATTAGGTCGATTTGATATTTTTGTATTATTAAAACTCTCTATATATAATTCATGGCTTATGTTTTAAATGCTCAAGAGTGCAGTAAATGTGTACATTTTTCTGTTTGCAAAATATATTGTTCACAACAAGCTGTTATGTTACTAACTACTCTGCCCCTCAGTGAATCTGCCAGCAACAGCAGCTCCATGACCACATAGGCTGTGCGAACATTGCTTGGATTGTTTTGCAGGATTTCATAGCATAAAATGTAACAGTCAAAGTAAATGGACTGTCCTTGGTCATTCACATGTGCGCTCAGTCAGAACTTTTGGGTCTGCTCTAGTCTCCCTCCCAATGAGTCTCTAGAGCCAGATGGCTTGCACGTGAGGCTAGATCTGCTCTATCAGGTACCGATGGCGCTAAAGCAAAAAGCCAGTTGTAATTAACTTGTAAATAAATGATTATAACAGTCATTGAAGCCTGTCATAACAGTCATCTACATCCAACAAGAGTCAAAGGACAGAGGGATACAGTAGCTTGAACCTTCTCATCGCGGATCTGGTAGGACAAAAAAGCATGAATGTGGATGGTCAATTTTATTGTTTCCCCCGTGGTGTTCATTAGGTTATATTGTGCTGTAGGTGGCAGGGTGACATTTTGTGTGGACTAAAACAGCATAAAACAGGGTGTATCACAAAGCACGATCAAATTAATTAGCCAGCTACAGTCATTTTGAGAAACATTGAGAAATAGTTTGGTAGATTTTTTGTGTCAAATTAACCAGTTATCTAACTTTGATAAACAGCTAGAAAGCTACAGCTAGCTGATGTTAGCTCCCATGCCAATTTCAAGTCTATGTAAACTAATATCTGCCTAACCCATAAATATTAAGCTATTTCAGAATGAAAGTTAACTGGCTAGCACATCATGCTTTGTGACATTATATTAGCTACCTACCCCCAGTTAGATGATGTGTTTTCACTAACTGCATCTGCATGCTTGTTGAGTTCTCCCTGGTGCACTCTTTCCTTTGTGAGCTGGCTGCTCATTCTAAATGTTATAATCAATCTGTTCCAAACAGTGGCAGCATGTGCAGCAGGGGGTCATTCTGTTTTTGACATGCACAAGTGAATTAATTGTATTTATGCTGTTGTTCAAATGCATCATATTCTGTCATGCTTCCTTTTTGAACCCCCTTGACCATTTTAATTTAAAACAATCGCAGTAAGGTACTTAACTGTTACCCAGAAAGGATTTGATATTGAGATAAAAATGGCTGCATTGGACCTTTAACAGAAAAGGATTGGGACAAATTAGGCTAAGGGATTTGATAGCTCTTCATTGTATAATGAATGATACACAGAGATGTTACAGCAATAACACGTAGCATGTTTTAATCAAAACACAACAGTAATTGTTGGGAGTTTAAATCACAATATTGAAAATAATGTCCATGTCTTGGTGAAAGTAAATCCTTCGTAACACACCCATTTTTCATTTTCTCTGAATATGATAAGGATCAGTAGGGCCTTTGGCCCATTGAATTGGTTTGTTGTTTGTACACATTCTTAGAAGATACTCACCTTAGATAATACTCACCAATAGCATGCAAACACTACCCTTTAGGCCTACAGGTGAGTAAACATTGAAATATAATGATTTCCATTTGAGTAACTACGCCAATTTCTTCTGCTATGGCAATGAGTGCTACATTTTTCTTTAGGTATCATCTCTAGTAGAAACATACTTTCTTATCCATTTTATTTTCAGACAATTTGACTTTTAACCCAAACCCCAGAGAAGCACAAACACCTACGCACACACACCAAGGAGTTGCATGCCAGGGTCTGCCCCTGGAGCAGATTATGGGTTAAGTGCTTTGCTCAAGGGTGCAATGGCAGGAGATGGCATGCCACTTGCCACAAGATTTTCCTATCAGACTTGGGATTCGAACTGGCGACCCTCCGGTTGCTGGACCGCCTCTCTAACCTCTAGATGACCTGGCACACCAAAAGTAGTAGTGTAACAAGAGTGAGTGGGTGGATTCCAATCCATAGAGGTCATCCCTGAGACCAAAAACCTAATCATGGAGAACCTGGCCAGAGCACTACTCAGGGTACCACTGGGAACACATTGGTTTGATCAGAACGTAATGGAACTTCAATGGTCATCGTTCATAGCTCAATTAGTGAACTGTGATCATCTATAGCAGGCATGGGCAACTTTGATGGCCACAAAAAATCTGAACTCATCATGAGGGGCCGCAGTGTCTAGCAGGTCTGTGTACCCACATCTATACCCACACTTGCAGACAGAGCCGGCCTTAGCCTTCTGGGCCTTAGCCTTTAAAAGCATGCACATGTGTACTCACACACACATGCATACACACCATACCCACACACACACGTACGCACGCACACAGGCCAAAATCATCAATACCAGCTATTATTTAATTTATTCAGTCATTTAAATGTGCACCAGGAGGCAGCTCCCCATCAATTTAGAAGGTTTACATTAACAGGCTCATCCAAACAGGATATGCAGCACTCTCCCGCCCTTTGAAAAGCAAATCATGTCGTTTTCAAAACGTGATGCAGATTTACTGAGAAAATAAAAAGCGTTGAAGAGAATAGGCTGTGCGGAAGGTGATCAATTAAAAGATTAAGCGTTTTGCAACACATGGATGCATCTGCATTTGGGCCTAATAGTGGGGCCATCAGCTCATTTTCAGGGGTCTGCCGCCTACTTAGGCGCTGTCCTCACATCAAAGTGTGCGCGTCTGCCCCGGCTATTCCAATCGGCAGAAAGGGATGCTAATTTAGCCCCCTTCATGTGTGGTGGTGAGAGACTCCTTCAATTAACTGGATTTCTATGGCAAAAGAGGGGTGGGGGGGGAAAGATGCAAAGAGAGTTGGTCTGGATAGGCAGTGTTTCTCATTAATTCAAAAGGTCCGGTATTTATTATTACCCCCACGCATCTGAGGCTTAAACACTAAAAACACAGTGCATCAAAGACGCCATGATGGGTTAAATAGAGACTATAATCAAATTAAAATATTACATAGGAGTAAATAGCTCTTTTATAATGATCTGACGGTTCTATTAAAGAAATGGGGGGTGCTTGAGATTTGTTTTATTGGTGGGAAAATTATCACTAGTTTACGGAGCCCTAATCAGGTGGGCTTCAAAGGGTCATCTTTGTTTGACTCATTTGTATCTGGAAGTAGAGACGGGGGATACAGGCAGAAAATAATCAGGCACGGAACAAAAAGAGCAGATTATTTCAGATTAACAGCAGCAACCAGGTGCGTGAGAGGGTGAAAGGGGGCAAATTGGAAATGTGGATAAAATGCCAACGTGTGAATTACCGACTAGTACCCCCCAAAACTGAGACAATATAGCCCGCAGTACCAAAAGCTTTCCGATTTAATGATGTATTGTTGAATTTACAAAGGATGTTTCAATGTCGAGTGCTATCAAAACTAKAAAAAAATGAGAAAAGGCGGAGCGTACTATGTTTTTAGTGTTTCCATAAGTGTCCTTTGTCATTATGACAACAATTTGACCATTAGATCTCTACCAATGGACTAGCCATGGTCTTTGTACTCAGTTGCCGATTCCTTGTCATCAAACAACCTACACAAAGCTTTAGAAGGTGTACATGTTCTCTCAGATTGTATATAGTATTGTACTATTAACACTGTATGTGTAATCTTGTACAACAACAAACCATATGTGTTATGCCTGAATTGACTTGAGCAGCTGTATTAAACATTTTCAGGTCATGTGCACTCAYGTCATGACTCATGAGCAATTGTAAGGAATATTAGCAGAGAGATATTCAAGGAATTGTGGAATCATTATCAATAGCCAGAGCATTATTTATCTGAAATATGTACAAACATTTGCATATTATTCAAACATCAATATAATACCTAATCAACTTTCAACAAAAAACAACAACACTTGGTTTGGGATTACAGTACCATGTTTGCCTACAGTATAAATTACAGTATGGTATAAGTACCATGTTTACCTATGGTTTAAGTACATCAAATCATATGAACAAACGAGCAAGCTACGACTTCATTAGTCGTAAAAATGCATTCATACAATAAATGCTTATGTCAACAACCACATACAGACAGGCTACTCTGTAACACGCCAAACTGCAGTTTTTGCACAAGCATGAATGAACGATTGCTGCAATATTTCCCTGCTTATTCCTCCATATTGTCTATATAGCCCATATACTGCCTTTCCCCAAAAGTTGAATGGCCCTGTCAGCTGTAAGGGGAAACCTGTTGTTGCGTGACTCCAGTGTGTTGTAAAGTAACTGGGTCGGTGTAGTGTCAGATGGTGTGCACCACCCTGCTCTCGCCGTTTCCTCAGGGCCTCCAGTGTGGCCAGCTGGGATATGTCGAAGTCCTCCAGGAGGCGAGTGTGGCCCCTGGGGCCCTCCTGGGCCCACTCTGGCTCTCTGGTCTTGGTCTGCTGAGGCAGGGGCACCACCTTGGGCCGCAGGATGCACCTGGCATACTCCAGGGCCTGAAACACAATGGAAATAAAGGTAACATTTTATTTATCACTGACAGGTATAATGACGATGCAGTATAATACCATTATAATTGATTGTAAGACTGTATGATGCTCTTATAATTTACTATATCATGCCTCTTGACTAAATAACAGCCACATTGAGTCAATTGAACATTTGCTATAAAGACTTAAGATGACATAAAAGCTCATGCTTATAACAAGTAATAAAGCATTATACCGTAGGCTTTAAGTAAAGTGTTACAGAAGAATAGTTTGGAGATGGAGGGGGAGGGAAAGGTACACCTGCAAGAGCTGATAAACAATTAGGCTTTCATATGGCTGAGTGAACTCTGCGATTCAACTTTGTGACAGAATGTTGACGTGTCCGTAATCGTTCTCAGACTCGCAATCTCAGTGCATGGGGATTTATTTGTTATAGGTACCAGTCAAAAGTTTGGACACACCTACTCATTCCAGGGTTTTAGTTTATTTTTAATACTTTTTTACATTGTAGAATAATAGTGAAGACATCAAAACTATAAAATAACACATATGGAATCATGTTAAACAAATCAAAATATATTTTATATTTGAGATTATTCAAAGTAGCCACCCGTTGCCTTGACAGCTTTGCACACTCTTGGCATTCTCTCAACCAGCTTCATGAGGTAGTCCCCTGGAATGCATTCCAATTAACAGGTGTGCCTTGTTAATTTGTGGAATTTATTTCCTTCTTAATGCGTTTGAGCCAATCAGTTGTGTTATGACAAGGTACGGATGGTATACAGAAGATAGCCCTATTTGGTAAAATACTAAATCCATATTATGGCAAGAACACTTCAAATAAGCAAAGAGAAATGACAGTCCATCATTACTTAAGACATGAAGGTCAGTTAATACGGAACATTTCAAGAACTTTGAAAGTTCTTCAAGTGCAGTCGCAAAAACCATCAAGCGCTATGATGAAACTGGCTCTCATGAGGACTGCCACAGGAAAGGAAGACCCAGAGTTACCTCTGCTGCAAAGGATAAGTTCGTTAGAGTTAACCGCACCTCAGATTGCAGCCCAAATAAATGCTTCACAGAGTTCAACTAACATACACATCACAACATCAACTGTTCAGAGGAGACTGAATGAATCAGGCCTTCATGGTCGAATTACTGCAGAGAAACCACTACTAAAGGACACCAATAAGAATATGTATTTTTTATTTAACTAGGCAAGTCAGTTAAGAACAAATTCTTATTTACAATGACAGCCTACCGGAGAACAGTGGGTTAACTGCCTTGTTCAGACTTTTACCTTGTCATCTCTGGGATTTGATCCAGCAACCTTTTGGTTACTGACCCAACGCTCTAATCACTAGGCTACCTGCTGCCCCAAGAAGTTACTTGCTTGTGCCAAGAAACACAAACAATTGGCATTAAACTGGTGGAAATCTATCCTTTGGTCTGATGAGTCCAAATTTGAGATTTTTGGTTCCAACTGCCGTGTCTTTGTGAGACTATTTGTGAACGGATGATCTCCGCATGAGTGGTTCCCACCTTGAAGCACGGAGGAGGAGGTGTTATGGTGTGGGGGTGCTTTGCTGGTGACACTGTCAGTGATTTATTTAGATTTCAAGGCACACTTAACCAGCATAGCTACCACAGCATTCTGCAGCGATACGCCATCCCATCTAGTTTTTGCTTAGTGGAACTACAATTTGTTTTTCAACAGGACACTGACCCCAAAACATGTCCAGGCTGTGTAAGGGCTATTTGACCAAGGAGAGTGATGGGGTGCTGCATCAGATGACCTGTCCTCCACAATCACCCGACCTCAACCCAATTGAGATGGTTTGGGATGAGTTGGACCGCAGAATGAAGAAAAAGCAGCTAACAAGTGCTCAGCATATGTGGGAACTCCTTCAAGACTGTTGAAAAAGCATTCCTCATGAAGCTGGTTGAGAGAATGCCAAGAGTGTGCAAAGCTCTCATCAAGGCAAAGAGTGGCTACTTTGAAGAATCTCAAATATAAAATATATTTTGATTTGTTTCACCTCTAAGGGATCGGTGTCCCTAATCCGGGACGGTTGTTGTTCAATTTGCGATAATGTAACTAGAATAACGTTGTAAACAACAGCCAATTCCAGGACAAAGACATAACTTATATGGGCAGAAAGCTCCCGAGGGCGCAGCGGTCTAAGGCAATGCATCTCAGTGCTAGAGGCGTCACTACAGACCCTGGTTAAATTCCAGGAGGTACCACAACTGGAATCACAATTGGCCCAGCGTCGTCCGGGTTAGGGTAGGTTGTCATTGTAAATAAGAATTTGTTCTTAACTAACTTGCCTAGTAAAATAAAAAATAAAAGCTTAAATTCTAACTGCAGTGTCCAATTTACAGTAGCTATTACAACAAAAAAAACATGCTATTGTTTGAGTGCACAACAAAACGCTGGTTTGCTACATTTACCTCTGAAGGTAAATAATGTACTTACATTCAGTAATCTTGCTCTGATTTGTCATCCTGAGGTCCCAGAGATAAAATGTAGCATAGTTTTGTTTGAAAAAAATATATTTTTATATTCAAATGTTGGAACTGGGTTCTACAGTTTGACCCCCACTGCTGGCTCCACCCGCCCCCCCACCTAGATGTGTGGAGGTTAGTGTCTTTTCTGTAGGAAAGCTAATGATTCATCATGTATGACATTTCTGGAGGTGTAAACGTATTTTTTTTAATATCCATAGCATTTTTGTATGTTCTCTATAGTTGGGCTCCCAAGTGGCGCAGCGGTCTAAGGTAATGCATCTCAGTGCTAGAGGTGTCACTACAGACTCTGGTATGATTCCAGGCTGTATCACAACTAGTCGTGATTGGGAGTCCCATAGGGCGGTACACAATTGGCCCAGCGTCATCCGGGTTAGGGTTTGGCCGGGGTAGGCCGTCATTGTAAATAATAATTAGTTCTTAACTGACTTGCCTAGTTAAATTTTTTATATTTTTTTGTACTTGAAAATGTATAAATTGACCAATTTCTCACATTTGGGCAAACTCCTGGCAAACTTGATACAAAATGTTGTGTAGTGTTGTAATTCTTCACTGGATTAGTATGAAACTTTCCACACACACTGCTGCTGTCTTGTGGACAACATCTAAATTACACCTAAAATCCTATCTGAATGTATGGACTTTCTCTTGCATTTCAAAGATGATTTTTGTTGTTGAAAAAGCATGTTTATTTGTTTGTATTATCTTTTACGATATCTAATGTGTTATTTTCTCCTACATTCATTTCACATTTCCACAAACTTCAAAATGTTTCCGATTCAAATGGTATCAAGAATATGTATATCCATGCTTCAGGTCCTGAGCTACAGGCAGTTAGATTTGGGTACGTCATTTTAGGTGAACATTTTAATAAAAGGGGCCGATCATTAAGAGTTAAATTTCTTTGGGTTACTACATGATTCCATATGTGTTATTTCATAGTTTTGATGTCTTCACTATTATTCTATAATGTAGAAAATAATAAAAATAAAGAAAAACCCTTTAATGACCAGGTGTGTCCAAACTTTTGACTGGTACTGTAAATAACAAAAAGTGGGGACTGGAGTTGCAATACACTCAAGCTGACAGATGATGATGATGATGGACAAATTGACTGAGGAAACCGGGATGAGATGGATGAACTTGTTATGAAGCAATGTACTCTCTCTTTCTGTTTGTTTTTTCTTTCTTTCTCTCTCTCTGTTTGTCTCTGTCTCTTCACCTCTAAGTAATTTTCTCTCTCACCCCCACTCTCTCTCTCTCCCTGAGTCTCTCTCTGTCTCTCTAATTCTCTGTCTGTCTGTCTGTCTGTCTGTCTGTCTGTCTGTCTGTCTGTCTGTCTGTCTGTCCTGTCTGTCTGTCTGTCTGTCTGTCTGTCTCTGATTCTCTCTCGGTCTCTCTCTCTGTTACCTTCCTTCTGGGAACCATGTTGTCCTTGTTGCCACTGCCCAATGGGTTCTTGGCGTCCGGCAGAAAGGTAATCCTACTTATCTTCTTGTTCTGCTCACGGATCACATTTGAATACAGCTTCTGTCGTCTCATTTTCTTGTCCTGGGCCATGTTGTGAAAGAACAGAGAGAGAGACCAGAGGGGGAGATTACAAAAGAGTGGGTTTAATTAACTGAGCCATTTCTCCCTTAAGGCCCTATTCTCTTTGTGTATACCTTGGCGGAGCCTCTCCACACCGCCCGACAAAACCAAATACAACAAACCATTCAGCGGGCCTATCAACATTTACACATATCATTCACTAATAGGGCCGGCCCTAGAGACAGAGGCAGCCTCAATCTAGTGCAAATTGGCCATACATGCTCACTTTTTACTCTCAGGGATTAACAAAAGATACATCAGACCCCAAATACCACTCAACCTTCCAGGGCTACTCTCATTTGCTTTGTAAATCCAATTTAATCTGTTCAGAATGAGGCAAGTCATTAATGAGAAACAGGGACAGAGGGGCGGGGGATAATGGAAGCACAAAGAGACTATTGAAGATCATCAGCCGAATAAAATGAACTGGGTAAATGGATTTATGGGCCATCTAGTCATTGCTGTTGTCTGTTTTAGAACTACCTTCATTGTTGTTTTATTAAAACAAACACTTATTTTTTAAGTGTTAAAGTTAAATAAGTGTTTCAAGTTATACGTGTTAAAAGTAATAATTTCTTCAAATGTTCAATTTAAGATTGCTGAATGAAGTAAAGCATAGAGTACATGATTGCTGGAAGCCATACGACCATATTGTTACACTGCCCACCTGGTTATAAGGTGGGAAGACGCACACTGAAATTTCTGTGGTGGTGTAATCAGGCCCAAGGCAGCCAAGATTCACGTCCTGAAACAGCTGCTTGTAGTCCTTCAGGGAAAAGGCCTAAGACAATACACGTACACACACACACACACACACACACACACACACACACACACACACACACACACACACACACACACACACACACACACACACACACACACACACACACACACACACACACAGGTAAATGCTAAATATTACTAGAGAATAGTTATTAAACAGGCAGGTGATGAGAAACACACACATACATTAGACTTGGTTCCGGAAAAGATGCCTGCCTAAGTACAAAAATATTACATTTTTCCTTTACACTGGTCATTCCTAAGTGCTTGTATGTTTGGGTCTTTTAGTATAAAGAGGGAGTGTGTATTGTACCCTGGGGAGTGGAGTCCCAGGGACAGGTTGACAGAGAGATGCTCTCTCTTAGGCAGAGAGAGGGTAAGCGCCTTAATCCGCTATGTACGTCTGAGGTGCACTCGAGAAGCAATCCACAAGCTGCCCCAGACAATAGGGGACTAATCATTCCAGATCGGACTGGCTCCTTTTAGGGGCTCAGGCCACTTTGGAATTAGCCATTGGTCATGGACACTGTGGGACGGCTTCTTGTTTTGTTTTTATCTTTCTTTCTTTTCAACCCCCTCCCCACCCTCATCCGCTTTCACTTTTGTGATACCCTCCACATTGGGGTGTTTTACAAATCTACCCTGTAATCTTGTCAGATGATGGTGAACATGGCACAGTGGGGATACATGGAGAGAAAAGGGGCAGGGGGAGAGGCTAGTGGCAATTGTGGTGTAAAGTGACCTCTAAATACTGATGGGTTAGGGAAAAAAGCTAGTCAGATCAAAACTTGGCAACCGTAACCATCGTAAGAGCATCAATTACCTATCGATATCCTTTCATACACTGGCCCTTACTACTATCACCGGGTTTCCAATCTATGCTTAAATTATGGTAATAATGTGATAAAATAAATTTTCTCAAACTAATTGGTACCTTAACAATTATCAGTAGAGTATCTATTTACATTAGCTACCTACTAAATAAAAAATAGTAGGTTACGTTATAACATTATCTGAGTGTTTTGTCTTCGAAAGTGAATATCTACTACTGTATGTGGATGTCTGCAGTCTGTGCTACACTACCTTATGGGAGCGGGGCTGACTTTCTCTGTGCATCAGTGGAACACACCTGCAGGGCTCAAGCTGGTGAACGACAATGAGGCCGTCATTACATGCAAATGGACGTCTTTGCCTCACTTGCTCTCTTTTATTCACCTTATTTTCTAACAACTGGATCCGGCCTGTGAGGGGGTTAAATCTAGACAGCGGGTGGTTTGATTTAAAAAAAGAAAACCACTGTGGGGTGGGGGGGGGGAAACTCAATATACTTTAAAATGACTAAAACCAAATTGACTGTGTCCAGCTCGCTAATAATCACCTAAATTAAAGCTAGACAGTCAGGGAGTATCAAGAATTTTTAAAACAAAGGATAGAGGACAATCTTTATGACGGCAAAGAAATATAACTAATTTTCAGTGCGCACCCCCCACCCCCTTGTGTGAGACCGAATAGGACCGAATGCGCCCCCCGGGGCAAAATTAGTTTGACTCCCCTGCTCTAACACGTCTCAAAATTGTTTTCTTACCTCATCATCTCAGTGCTAGTAGCACATTTTCTAAATATAAACATTATTTATTTTTTACAGATGAATATCCGGTCTTTCTATGTCAAACATTTTTGTTATATTTCAGTCTTCTCTGTGATGTATATAAAGTGTAATATTGGGATGCAAACTCCAAATTGAACACATTTCAACTCTATATCTGACATGGTACTGGTGTCTTCTTTTTTTAAGCCCATAACCATGTGTGTGAGGTGTATACTTTTGTTTCAAAGTAGATTTGTTTAAGACTACCAAGAAACACTTTACGTGTCCCTGATTTATTCCACTGCAGTAAAAGGTTTAAGTGCATCTTACAGGAATTAGACAATTAACCTGCTGTTTTGCATTCGTTGCCACTAAAGGGCCCCTCCTTTAGTTGTTCCGTTTGTAAAGGAGAATCTGAGGATATCATCTGTCGTCAAAGCACATTGTTTGTGCGACTTGTGTGACTGATTATGCCCTTTGAGATTAGGCAAATGGCTGTCATGTACTGTAATTATCCCAGTAACCATATTGAGAAATGTAACAATAGCCTGGCTTGTTAGTGTGGCAATTACAAATTAACACACACACACCTTGTAAGTGACTCTCTCATTTCAATTGTTTCTCTCTCCTCATCTGTGCCAGGTAGCCCTCAGAGCTGCTTCTCTGCATGGAGGTATATCTCTGTGCGGTTCTGTCACTGCCCAGCTCCCATCATTGTTTTACCTATAGAGGGCAGCACTGTGTAGGAGCCGGAGGAGCATTGCGTCTAAGAGGTGTAAGTAGACGTGTGACCATCCTCATCATCATACTGCAGGACAATGCGGTTTTCACTGTGCCATGGGGCGTTCTCCTGGTGCCAGAGGTGCAGTGGTTCTCTGCTGCATTGGGAGAGAGGGGCATCCCTTGGAAGCCCTGCTTGCAGCGAGAGCCCCAACCTGAGCTTGGTGGAGACACAGCAGCCTGTGGAACCAAAGCGAGCTGTACCCAACCGTCTTGGTGGAAGGAGTGAGTGCTTGGGTGGGAGTCAGGTTTGACGAGGATGGCGTTCCTAAGTGGTACGTTAGCATTAGGCCTGTATCCATCTGTAGACTGGGGCTTCCATTGGGGCCCGGGACCGATACAGGGTGAGGTTATGGTGAGAACCACGTCCTGGTGATTGTGTTGCAGGAAAGGGAGAGGTGTTGAGGTTGATGTTGAGGTGGACGGTGGGGGGCTGTCTTAAGGATATGCGATTGGAAGTCTGTGCCACTGTGCTTGGAGGCGGGGTTAATGCTGTGGTTGGTGGTGAGGGTAAGAGTGGGGGTGGGAGTAGGAGTGGGAGTGAGCCTGGATCCTGGCTGTGGGTCTAGGGATGTCAGTGGGGGGGCTCAGGTAGCAGTCTCTCTGTCTGGCTTTGCCCACCTGAGTTTGGGATTGACTGTCCACTGAGCTTTATTGTCTTTGGAGATCTGAGTAACCTGTGAGTAGGGGTTGTAAAAAACAGAACACACATGTGGAATAACATCACAGTAACCAATAGGCTAACAGCAATATGATCAGCTCAACAACGACAATAATGAAAAAACAAAATACTAGTTCAGGGTTAGGTCAATATCAATGATGTAGGAAATGGAAATAACGCTTGATCGATGAGTCTTACAGTCTGTAATGCATCTAAGAAGGACCCTATCTGACCAAGGAAAATATGGTAATAATAACCAAATATTTCAAGAACCAGGAGGATGCCAATGTACTGGACATTTTCTTTAATTGATATACAACCTCAATGTACTTCACATGATAGAGAAAAACCAAAAAGTACTTCAAAATATTATTTTGAAAAATACAACTTCATAATGTACTTCCCATGATTGAGAAAAACAAAAAATACACTTAAAATTATTATTTTAAACCATCACATTTTCAATTTGTGAACAACATAAGAGGGGTATCATCTGTTCCTTAACTCAACGTATCAGTGGGACGATGGATGGAAGATTCCACCCAAAATGCAGAAAAAATACCACTCTTTCCTTATGTAACTGATGCTTTGTGGCTATTGTCGTGGCCATGTACAGAGTGGGCCTTTCATGTAATGTCGGAGCTCCTCTGAGCATGGCCCTCACAAATTATTCTGCCGGGCTCCGAGGCTGTGTGCCTCAGCATCTAATGCCTCTGATTTAGCAAACACCAGCTTTCCCTCATTCTAATGGGAAAATATTTACACTCCTCTCCTCTGCCAAGGCGGCATTAGGGTGACCGCTCAAGTGCTCAAAATAATGATGCTTCTCCATTCCCCTCGCTTTTTCCCGCCTGTAGAGGCTCCGTTTCAGGAGTGTTTTCAGGCGAAGGCCCTATTGTGCCTCGACAACTCCATCAGACGAAGATTGGGTCTGTCGTGGGGGTAAAATGAAAATCCCAGGTGACAGTAGTGCACCCACTGTGCAGACATTTTCATCTTGAGCAGAAAGCCCCGCGCTGGAAGTTATGCGTTATAAGGCAATGGGGGTGTTTTCGTAAGCAACCCCCACCAAAAACACACACAGGAGAGAAAATCAATGGGATCATAATGTGAAAAGGAGTGGAGAGGGTCCCACCTTGAGTTGCTGGGATTTTTGGAGCCACCTCAGCTCTGGGTCTGAATTGTCCTCTTGGCTTTCCTTCTCCTGGCTCCCACCAATGGTAATCTCCTCAGTAGTATCCAACATCTTCGGATAGAAATGGAGAAAAGATTAAGGAGAGTGGGGCAAAAAGTGTCATTCAAAATTAAAGAGCCCCTCATGGGACAGATTGAAAGACATCAGGTATCTAGGTGGGAACATTTTTGTCTGTGCTGTGTAACACTGTATGAATACATGGTTTGCGTAAGAGCAAAGCATATTGGAGGTAAACATTTCAAGGCACGATAAACTGCGAGTCAATCAATGACAGTCCAGTCAGGTGCACAATACTCAAAACCGCCCAATGTATCCCTTATTTTCCCCAAATAATGACAAAAACACTCCAAAGAAAAATACTATTTTGAGAGAATGCATTTTAAGGCACTAAACTGCATGCTTAAAATGTGTTACTCAGTATTACAAGAATACTGGGCAAAAACATAGTATTGATGCTTCGCTAGCCACCAAACCCACTCTACTCTGTCAAATCTGTAGCATAGGCCTAACCTATATATATATATATATTTTAGTAGCCTGCACAACAATCAATTCCCTCACGTTTCGGCCTAAGCTTCCACAAACCCTCACATTATATCCATTCTCCTTCATGTTGTCCTATAATGCACCGTTTTTGAGAGAGAATGTCTTCAGCTAATGCCGTAATGAAAATCATTTAGTTAACTTGGAGGCCTCCCTTGGCATCCCAAGGACAATCTGAGAGGATCGATGGTATTGACAGACTGAGGAGTTCCTTGTTGAATGCCACTAATTCTGGGAGAGTGAATAGGCGAAGGTCAGAGAGAGTGAGTGGATGGAGTTGTAATATATCCATCAATAAGTGTGGCGTCAAACTGTTCTGTCTATCTGCTGAAAGGCCAGGTATGCGGGGAGCTAGGCTGATAACACGATGCAGTGTCCTCCCTATCTGGGCAAGAAGGCACACAGATGATAGCTAAGCGGCGAAAAAAGCAGAACCGGTGTTGCAATAAAAAGCAAATGAAAGAAGTAACTGAATGATGTTCTATTTTGGTCTGAAGAGGGACATTTTTGTATTACTATCATGGTGGGATTTGGTGCAGGATACATGTGACGTTATGGCCTATCCTCTAACAGAAACCGGTGCTAAAATGGCTGCCAGCTAATCTAGGTGGACCAAAAAAATCAGTAGAAATACATTTTATGAGTAGTAGCCTAACTTCTCAATGTCAAACCAGGGGAAACTAGGCCTATATTGTATGTATCATTGCCATTTCAATGGCAAATATTTGAAAAACAGGTCTCTTTAAATGCTGATATTTAAAGATTGGTTTTGTAACTAAGTTAGCTGTTGGTCATTTGGCACATCAAACTCAAGGTGATCCTAACAGTGTCCAGGTGTGACACTGTTGGAGCAGCAGCTGTTTTGTGTATAGATCAGTAACAGGTGTCAATGATTCCACCACATACACCATCCATCCATCCACCCACCTCTCTCCCCAGCTCTCCCATGGCAAAACAGGCCACAACCTCTGCCCGTGCCCCCTGCCACTGCCTTTTGTCACCCATTATAAAAGTCCCAATCAATTGGAGCCAAATGATCTAAGCCAAATTGCATTTTGAGCATCGTAAGCTGTGTAATATCTATTCTGCTAAATTGGGGTCGTAATTGTCCTCCTCTCGGCGAGATGGGCCACAACAAAGTCCAGGCAATCGCGGCATGCCATTTTACCTCGAGCCGCCCAGGAAATATCAGCTTTTGCAATGAAGACTTCAAAGGGCTGCGGATCTTGGATTGCTATTTGCTTGCTATTGTGGCCAGGCCCAGGCAATCTTGATTAGGTGTTTACACTGAGGTAGGGTATATAGTGGCAGAGAGCCCCCGGGAGGCTTTGGTCTAAAGCTATTAAGAGATTGTACATTATGTCCCATGGCTTTGAAGTGAGGGCCTGAGAGACAGGCGAGGGACTCGGCGGGCTGAGTGCAATAGCTGAAGATTGCTGCTGCTACTTCTGTCTTTATCAAAGGGGGCCACTGCTGGAGCCCATCGTTGCTCCTGCCACTCGCCGGCTACAAAGTTGGCGCATTACAAGATTGTGTACATTTAATAACACTGCTAATTATCGCAAGTTGGTTTCCAACGGTCTCGTCGGTCAAATACCAAATTGGGCCTTTTAAAGAGAGCCCAAGGAGCATGCTTAGCTGGGCTCGGATAATGATGGTGGTGAAACTGATGCGATTTGGCTAGGGAATTGGCTTCTTTTGAAGGACATTGTGGACAAAGAGAAGGAAGCGCAACATGTGCAGCAGAAGTATCCAAACCTAAAATGATATCAGAACAGAATGAGTAGGCCTGGTAATTGTGACTTGTGTTTGTTCTGCTGTTTTGGCTGTTTGAAGAGTTCAACTCCATCTTCGCCGAATGGCTATCCTTATACAAATTATACAACAACAAATCCTTCTTCAAATGTTCTAAGAATGTTGGACTGCTTCATTTCATGTTGCTGGGTTTCATCAAGGAGGCGGTAACACCCACAAGCTGGATCATTCTCAAACGAATGTACTAAAAAAGGATTTAGCCTACACTACACGCAAATGGTTGACCGAAACTTTTATCCACAATGTCAGCCCTTGAGTAAAATATGTTGTGTAGTCAGTAGTAGCAATTTGAAACTAACAAGCTAAGTCAGAGGAGACTGCCAAAACAGACAGTTTTGGGGAGGGAGCAGGCTCTTTTTGCTGTACAATGCTAACGGCTCTTGACTATGCTAATCTGGATGATACAAGACATTGTGACAGGCCTAGGGGCTCAGATGGATAGATGGTAGATGGGGGAAAAGGGTTTGGAGATATAGCTACCAGAGAAGCATATACCCCAGCACAGAGGGAGCAGGTTACCGTCCTCAGCCAATTATGCCCCTGTGCCAGGTGCAGGGGGATATCTAAGAGGCTATTGGTAACCATGCCTCTCTGATGTTCTTAATAGCTACTGTTGTACAGATCAACTCATAATAGGCACTACATAGCCAGACATGGCTCCCTTTCCCTTCTCAGAGTGGATGGCAATTGAAAACAGCATTGCTCCTGCCAAATTAATTTCCCAGACTGGGTCAGAGACCACTGCTGCATATTCTTGTTTCCATGTGAGCCGAAATTACATATTCATGTTTTGGATGATAGAAATGGACGGGCGTGAGTCTGGTTAGATAAAAGTTTTTGCCTTTTGCTTTCTTTTATTTAAAAAGATATGAGGATAACCTAGGAAGATGTGTTCAAATATTATGGTTAAGGAAAGGCAGTCTATCATTTTGCTCATATTTGCCATTGAGAGGATTCAAAAGATAATCGAAATTTGAAGCTGACTATTGATAATGGCAACGTTTAATATTCAGGAACACAATGGATACGTTTAGAGAAGGCTTTTTCCAAAGAATCTGACAATCTTCACATCAGGAGAGTGTGAATACTAAGGTGTTGGATCATGTAATGTTAAGACACTGTTTAGCCTTTATCTTCAACAGCCAATTGTTGCTGTTGCCTGAACGAGCGTCTGCTATTCTCATAAGAATTTAAAAACCATTGACAAAAAATAATTTCATATATTATATATTTCAGTGAGGTGCAGTCTACTCTGCAATCCTTCTCACGGAATATCAGTGGTCAATGTCAAAGCCTCCGTCTGCGTCATTAATGCCAAACTCAGCGTAATATATATATTTTTTTAAACGGCAAAGTATACGTTTACAGACGTTAACAAGACTGAATATTGACCTAGCACATGTAAATGACTTCTCTCCAGAGACGCCGGGCAGCATTTAAAGTCAGTATTATGGAATTAAAAAACACATAACAGGTATCATCATAGGTATCAAATACCAGTATACTACGGTGCAATAAAATGTAAATAAAATAGGCATTGACCCAAGACCAAGACAACCCCCTCCCATCCCCTATACCATAGGCGAAATTGCCACAGGGTACTCCACAAGACATGCCACCAGAGGACTCTTCACAGTCCCCAAGTCCACAGCAGACTATGGGAGGCACACGGTGTTACATAGAGCCATGGCTACATGGAACTCTATTCCACATCAAGTAACTGATGCAAGCAGTAGAATCAGATTTTGAAAAAAACAGATAAAAATACACCTTATTGAACAGCGGGGACTGTGAAGAGACACACACACACAGGCACAGACACATGTATACACATAAACATGATGACACATGCACTCTACACACGTACACCAGTGGCGGCCAGTGGCCTTATTTCTATTACAGCATATTGGATGACTCTCATTCATATTCCATTCACCCAGTTCAATGTAACAGCGATTTAGGCTACTAGGTTTAGGCTACTACATAATACTCACATTTTCCCTATACTCATTATGAGGTTGCTACAACCTAGTCTATGAATGAACGTTTACAAAGTAGGTGCACACAGGTCGAGAAACAAATTTGAGGTGGCAGACAGTGACATTCAATACCGCCTTGCACACTACACTCTTGTCTGCATCTAGCTGATGTAGGGTGTAATCATTAGTCCAACAGTTGCAAACAAGAGTTTATATTGTACACATGCAGGTATGTTTATCCCCGTTTTGTTCTGTTTGCTTTCTTTTTAAGAAAAGTTTTTCAACAGAATCGGCAGAATGAATACACCCCTGATCACGCGTAAACAGAGTTGACTCTCATAACAGCCACGTTCAATCTCATAACAGGACTTCAATGCACAACACATCAGCTGTATGTGACCAGGTGAAAAAACCTTTCCAAGCCAAACCACTACACACAGCCTACATAGTTGTCACCGTTTTAGCTAAAGTAACGTCATAGTCAGCATAGATAATCGAACTAACGCATTAGTAAATCTGCTACAATCATGCAGTAACGTTAGTGTACAGTCAGTAAGCAGTTACACCGGTGGGCCCAGCTGGCAATAAATTAGTAATACCAAAAGCTTACCTTGACTTGGAAGAGTTCCTGTGTTGTGTTGGATAGTCATAGCCAGCTAGCTAACATAGCATCCCTCTGTTTGAGCAGGGTGATTCTGTAGGCTAAACTAGCCAACTGCATTTGCTAGATAAGTAAGTGAAACGGAAAAAAAATGACAATCTCTTGCTCCCTCTATTTCTCTCTTGCTTCTCTTTCATTTTGGAAGAAATGTATTTGTTCAAAGCTGTTCAACTATTGTCTTTCTCTTTTTGAGTCAACTACTCACCACATGTCATGCACTGCAGTGCTAGCTAGCTGTTGCTTATGCTTTCAGTACTAGATTAATTCTCTGATCCTTTGATTGGATGGACAACATGTCAGTTCATGCTGCAAGAGCTCTGATAGGCTGGAGGACGTCCTCCGGAAGTTGTCATAATTACTGTGTAGGTTTATGGAAAGGGATGAGAACTATGAGCCTCCTAGGTTTTGTATTGAAGTCAATGTACCCAGAGGATGGAAGCTAGCTGTCCTCCGGCTACACCATGGTGCTACCCTACAGAGTGGTGTTGAGGCTACTGTAGACCTTCATTGCAAAATAGTTATTTGGTGATGTGATTATATTTAGTATAATTTGACCTAAAAAGTATTTTTTAAATGTCTTACTATTTAAAAAAAATATGAGTAGTGTGGTAGTAGATTAGTGGCTTGAAGGCACACACTTAATGTGTTATGAAGTGTTATGAAATGTAATGTCATGTAATATTTTTTATTGGATGTAACTACCTTGCCAGCAGCTAATGGGATCCTTAATAAATACAAATATGTAATTTCACAGGATTTGTTTTTGGACGGAAGCTGTAGATATTGATAAGAAATGGCACTTCTGTAGCCAAATATCGTATTCATATTGTATTTTGTTTCTAAGCATTGAAATGACCTGCTATTATGGTGCATCGGTCAGTTATACAGTTTAAAGCCGTTATTTTAGAATTTTTGCCCAAAGTCAACCTTTAAACTAACTGTCCAGTGTTTCCAGATTTCTATTAAATATGACTTATAATTAATTACAATATGAGTGAAATATTTTTCCTTCCAAAAGTTTTTAATTAAGTATGTTAAAAAGCCGCTTCCTGTGTTGGAATGGGCGTACCCCAACAACAGAATGGTGTGGGTGTATACCGGTCATTAAAAATATTCATGCGAGTAGACCGCTGATTGGCCAGCTCATCCTCCTTGTTGTTTTTTAAGTGTTTTTTATCCACAAATGCCACAAATGCGAGTATAGGCAACATTATTTTGGATGAGTAAGCAACATTATTTGGGAATGAGTTAACAGAATATGTACTTTTAAAAGTGAGATTTTCACTGGATAGTTACTTTAAAAGTGCAACATTTCCTCTCAGCCTCATGGCAAAATGTGTAGAGTAGCAAGAAATTTGCTTTAAAACTGAAATGTTTTCTTTCATCCTTATGGCAAAATGTGAAGAATAGCACGAGATGAGCTATAAAACTGCACATTTTTTTCCACGTCTATTGTTTGTCCACCCAAATATCTATACCACACTTTCGCCATTGCCCTATACAGAGACACAGCACCTTACCACAATAATTTCAAAACGACTAGCCCAAATGTTAATTTCCACAATAAAAAATGCCATAGTGTATGAGTGGTATGGGACATGGCTTTCACTAATCCAGTGAGAGTGTGAACTATCCTAGCCATTTGAAATGATCATTATCCAATAGCAAATAGCCTAAGTCCGTAATGGCATGTAATAGGTTACAGTGAACAGTTTGGTTTTATAACTAACAATTTCTCTCTCATTTTCAACAGTAAAATGTCTTCATTCTGTAGGTCTATGAGTAGAATATGACTTGTTTTTCACTGTACCGGTGAGATTGTGTGACTTATTGAAATTGTCATTTTATTAAAGAAATTTAAATAATTGTCTATTCTTGTGTAAGTGTTGTTTATTTTGTATATAATCATGTCTTGTGCAAAAACAAAAACTCCCTTTGAGGACAACACCATTTTCTGCTGCTACATCTAAGGGAACTGGAAGCTTGTAAAATGAAAGACATGGGAGACTTTCTCCTTCCATTCGCAGTGTGTATATCTTCGCACCTTCTTGAGGGAAAGAAATGTACATTTCACATGTAAATGTCTGTTGGTTAATCCCCCTCAGCTCGTTTAAATTGGAGTACAGAACAAAACATTAAACATCCTGTTGATTTACACTACACACACATCAGGTAGTGAGTGGGGTTTAGTAGAGATTAGGTGAAAGGACGTGAATTTATCACTATGTTTGTGCAGCTCCTAGTGACAGATTTTATAACTGCAACCTATTCAAGGAGAGAGAGGCAAAAATAATGGAGCAAGGGAGTGAGTGAACAGCAGGAGAGCCCACATGTGGTCTTGTTTCTCTTCAACCTAGAATAACTGCATACAAAACCACGAATTCAGAAACCTTGTAATGAAAAAACACAGCTTATCTCACCAAATAAATCTAACTGATTTGAGCTATCTGATTTCACCTCCTTCTGGCTGAGTTGATCCCCAGTGTCACTCTGTTGCATTCAATGATGTCACCGATCTCGACAAACCATTTGTGTATGGACCTCACTTTGTGCACGGGGGCATTGTCATGCTGAAACAGGAAGGGCCTTTTGCAAACTGTTGCCACAAAGTTGGAAGCACAGAATCGTCTAGAATGTCATTGTATGCTGTAGCATTAAGATATCCCTTCACTGGAATTAAGGGGCCTAGCCCGAACCATGAAAAACAGCCACAGACCATTATTCCTCCTCCACCAAACTTTACAGTTGGCACTATGCATTGGGGAAGGCATCCGCCAAACCCAGATTCTTCCGTTGGACTGCCAGATGGTGAAGCGTGACTCATCACTCCAGAGAACGCGTTTCCACTGCCCCAGAGTCCAATGGCGGCAAGCTTTACACTACTCGACGCTTGGCATTGCGCATGGTGATCTTAGACTTGTGTGTGGCTGCTCGGCTATGGAAACCCATTTCATGAAGCTCCCAACGAACAGTTATTCTGCTGACGTTGCTTCCAGTGGCAGTTTGGAACTCGGTAGTGAGTGTTGCAACTAGGGCTGTTGCGATGACCATATTACCACTACACCGGAGGTCACGAGTCATGAAGGCAGTCAAATTCCATGTGACCGTTTAGTCATGGTAATTAGGCTTCTCCAAGCTCTGATGCTGCTGATGGTCATTAGTAGCCTACCAAACTTGCTAACTGTCTGGTACTCAACACTCTATTGTTCCTCTAATCACTCTGACATCAATGCAAATGTAATCGAAAATCTAATCAAACACTTCATGAGAGCCCATGAGCTCTCATGAGCTCTCATTTCTATAGGCTATGCAATTGCGTGAGAAAACAGAGTGATGACCTCAACTAAAAATAGGAGGATCCCATCAGATTTCTATAGACTAGGTTTACTATATTTATTTCTCAACTTTCCTAATATTAAGCACATTGCTTCTCTTTACAACAGGAGTATAGCCTACCTGGCTGGCATGATAATGAACCACAGGAAAAGCGTCCTCCATTTGCTATTTAAGTGCATAAATGACATGTATTTTTTCCCGCTGCCCCTGTTTCGAGACAGGTGCATGATAATGGTCCATTCTAAATCAAAACGAATTTCACACATATTATTTAGTATATGTAAAGACAAGATTAAATCAAGAATAGTCTGTTGGGTGACAAAATTAGCCTATCACTTGTGAATTCTATATTATAATTTGTGAATGATGCCCAGCACAAGGAATTGCCTTTTTTGCGACTTTTTCTAATCATAGTCACACACCTCATGTAGCCTAGCCCATAGGCCTATATGTTTTGACAAGGTTTGTATCACAACTAAAGTGGCCAAATAACTTCTTAAATTTAAGCACATTAATCCACTTAACAAGGGGTTTAGAGCCTAACTGGTATACATAAGCAGTGGTGAGTTTCAAGTGCAGTCACTTTTGGTTATGGTGTTTTCCCTCTAATGGAACATTCACGCTTATAGCCTACTGCCATGTGTGCATTGCTGTGCTTATAATGTGAAGAAATAGCCTAATAGTTTATCAACATTTTAATCTAAATGTTCTGATCTGTTACGTCAGCCACATTGCATAAAACATTTTTTTTTTTAATTTAAAATTAATTTGGGATCTATTGCACACCACAACTGTCCCAGACTGTGTTTGGAATATTTATTTCTTGCACAGAATAGAATAGGTTGACTTTTGTACTATGGGGGATAGTAGATTGACATAGGCTAGTGCTTTTGCTGTTTGTTAGGCCTACTCATCTTGTTGGCTGATGAAAAGTAAATGTGGACAGTAACTTCAATATGCACCTCGGAATTGGATAAGGACACGCGCAGTTGCGTACCTGATGTGTCTGTCTTCACTTGTAGCCTGCGAGAAAGACCTGATCACCTGATGGAGAGCCATGTGAGTGAGAGGCGCTTCGGGTTGCGCGGAACTCAGAGAGAAGGGCACAACCCAGCACTCTGAGCCACAAAATACCTGGATTTTTTTATTTGCATTACGGCCACAAAGGGGATGCCACCGGGAAATTCGAGGCATTATCAAGTGCTTGTGAAATTGTAAATGAGAGACTATTGAAGTGTGTACAGCCTGCGCAAAAAAATAAAGCAGACTCATGCCCTTCAAGTGACTTTTTTCAAATCATCATTAGTCTCATCATGCAGCCTTCCAATTTATTTAAACTCAAAACATATAGCCCAACGTTTGTAGAACAATTAAAGTTACATTCATATCTCTAAATTAAGCATATAGGAGTAGCTATTTCTTTGTTAACCGCTCAACACAGATAGCCGCATGTGCGCACTCCCTCAAATCATTTGGAGAAAATATTTATATTATATTCAGCTTTGTTCAATTGTATTCTTCATACTATAAAATAATGCCATGGAATTCTAAGCAAATCTTGTCTGGTAAATTAACTAGTGTAGACCACAGCCATTTGGCATAGACACGTCAGGACCTAAAATAAGAACAACTCAGAGTATGCTATTCTTTTCTTCTGAAATAGACTACATTTTCTTCAAATCATGCTTCTTTAGAACTGTCTAAAATAAATAATGGATTTATTGTGAAGGTGTAAGCTATAGCATATGGATTTATTGGACTTTTAAAAATGTAGATATTCCAAAGGTATTGTAGCTTGTAGGCTATGTGTGGAAACCAGGAGATGCCAAATGTGTTTATGTTAATTAACGGTCAATTACCATGAGACTGACAGTTATTTGCTTGACAACACCGGCTGACAAAATTGAGTGACTGCCACAGCCCTAGTTGCAACCAGGGACAGGCTATTTTTACGTCCTACGCGCTTCAGCACCCACTGGTCCCATTCTGTGAGCTTGCGTGGCCTACCACTTTGCGGCTGAGCCGTTGTTGCTCCAAGACGTTTCTACTTCACAATAACAGCACTTACAGTTGACTGTGGAAGCAGGGCAGAAATTTGACTAACTGACTTGTTGGAAAGGTGGCATCCTGTGACAGTGCCAAGGTGAAAGTCACTGAGCTCTTCAGTAACGCCATTCTACTGCCAATGTTTGTCTATGGAGATTGCATGGCGGTGTGCTCGAATTTATACACCAGTCAGCAACGGGTGTGGCTGAAATAGCCGATTCCACTAATTTGAAGCAGTGTCCACATACTTTGTATAAATAGTGTAACTAGTGGAATTTGAATTTTCTTTAGTTACCAACCTCAATCAGAACACTATAATGTCAAAGCTCAATGTAACTGATTAAAACATAATCAAAGGTACAATAGGCTGGCCTTTGTTAAAATAAAATAGAAATGGAAGATCCTATTATTATCATTGAATTCAAAAGTATTAGGACCAAGTAGGCCACCATCCCCGAAATAAAGATTTGGGGAAAACTAGAACACAACAAGCTTTGAAAGGTCAGAAGTACAAGAGGTGTTACTGTACACCGCAATGATACTGATGGTGTCCTTAAACAATGCGAGTGAGTCCTACTTTGAACAGACAAGCCGCTGTTTCAAATTGAATTTGACATCAGCACATTATCTGCCAGTAGTTCTACCTAATCTCCGTATTTTCACCTCCTTATCCACTAATGAGGGAGTGTCTGAAGACTACTACTGGCGAATGGTTCACAAATGGACATTTTCAGCTGATAAAATGGACTGGAATTGCTACCTAATGTGCCCCTTCTAACGGTGATGAAAAGATCTCATTAAAATAATTAGCAGAGTGCCTCTTTGTTGTGCTGCTTTGCAGATGAGGGGAATCATACTCCTCATCTCATGATGCCCCTGCGTGGGGCTTCCTAGGTGTAGGGCACTTCACTCAATGAGGCCAAAAGGGTAAGGGATGGCTCAGTAATGACTCAACTGCAACAAGCTGGAGAATGTTTTATGGATGCAACACAGCTGGGCGACACCTTCTTTACCGTGCACAAAACAACACCCATTGGCTATTATATGGCAGCCGAGATACAGACCAGCCACACAACCACTACCACCATGCACAATAGGTACTCGGTTGCTTTCATTAAACAGTTTAGACTAAAAACTGAACTGTGTGGGAAGTAAAAAGAGATTATGTGTTTCTTCATCAGAATTCTAAAGAAATTGCAAGGTAAACATAGAAACATATTGCACTTAATGAATAGAGGTGCTTGAATGGGGACATTAGGGAGGCTTTTGAATGACAAGTAGGCAATACATGGGTGTAAAATGTCCACTGTTGTCAAAGGGGAAGCCCGGCTTTGAGGACAGAGCCGGTCAATTGTGAGGATATGAGACTATCAGACAATCTGAAATGGACCCTTTTGTGAGGATCTGCCATGGTCATTTTCACTGAAACAATGTGGGCATACATGGTGAAGTGGATCACTTGGCAGGCATCAATCTACCCCGAAAAAACAATGAGAGGATAGCCTGTCTCTGTTTAGGGTGAAATTATTATTGTGATGCCAGTGAGGAAACAATTTGAGTAGATGGGAAGAGTGAGAAACAGACGTGGGGTCCTCTCTTCAGATTCCTGCATCAGGGAGGTCTCTGGCGTGTTGACAATTAAGCGCCAGCCAGTTGATGGACAGGAGAGTGACCGCTTATTGTGATAACCTCCAACAAAATCAAATCAAATTTGCCTTACGACGGCAGTTACTCGGAAAGCACCAAAATTTGCCTAGTCGTCTGCTGACAGCACAATTAATTTTCCAATGTGTGAATAAGGCTCAATTACCTGCCTTGTACCATTGTTGAGTGAAGAATGAACCCAGATTTTTTTTGTCCTTGTTAGTGAGGAAAATGAGTTTTCCTTGTCTAAATTTACATAAGCACTGTATTATCTTCTTCATTTTGATTACTTTGTGTAATTGAAAAACAGTCAGTTTCCAATGCAATAATGAGATTAGGCCTAATTAAAATGTTGTAATGTTTTTTAATGTTTAAAAAAAATTGAAGGGTATTCCTTGGCTCATTTGAAAACAATCACAGTTGGTTGTAACATAATTATCAATACATTATGTCCTGTACTTCCCCTGTATCCTTTTTGTATTTTGGACACTTCTGATTATGATTTAGTGCAGTGTTTCCCAACCCTGGTCCTCGAGTACCCCCTACAGAACACATTTTTGTTGTAGCCCTGGACAAACGCACCTCATTGAGGGCTTGATGATTAGTTGACAAGTTGAATCAGGTGTGCTTGTCCAGGGTTACAATAAAAATGTGTACTGTTGGGGGTACACAAGGACCTGGTTTGGGAAACACTGATTTAGTGTACAACATAACATGTTCCAGGCAAAATTGTAATAAATACTTTGCATATCTAGCTAAGCTAAACCCAAATCTGATCAGCTTCTTCATACATTACAAAGGGCAAAAATATACACTCATACACTAATGTTATAGGCTACACTACCCTTTGAGATGCACAACCACAGTGAAGAAGAAATACATTTTGAGGTGCCACTTAGCATGATCTACTACTGCCACCTAGTGACCAAACTAAATATGTCCTGAAGTTTAGTTTGGGAAAAGATAAGATAACAATGTTTAGGCCTAATGCCAGTGATATCATGCATCTAGATAGGTCACATTAACTGTTGGCCTATTTCCAGTGGCTGAGAATCTGTCAGAATACATAATAGAATTTGTATGAACATGGCGGATTGACTAAATCTCTTAGTCAGACCATTTCTGAGTGGTCTTTGCCTCATTGTATCTGCATCACGAGACTAATAAAATATTTTACAATTAAATTGTGTATGTGCTGCTTTGCAAATACATTTTGAACATTAGACTAATAGTCGAATGTAGCTCAGTAGACCATGGCGCTTGCAACGTGTGTTTGTTTGATTCCCACGTGGGACCAGTACGGAAAAATTAATATATGAAAATGTATGCACTCACTACTGTAAGTTGCTCTGGATAAGAGTGTCTGATAAAAGGTAAACAGATTTGTTGAAGAGTCACATTGATATTCAGCTAAATGTCTTAGAGGAAATCTATTATTTCCCCCCTTCTGGATCTCAAACCTCATTACTTTCCATGCACTTACACATGTGGTTATTAAGTATAGGCAGAGTCATGCAAATAACAACATGGTTCAAGACATGATCTCTACACTAATGTTTGATATGGGAAATGAAAATGGTCCTGACAAAGCTATTACATTCTAGTTGCATGTGTATTGTCTAGGCCTACTATGGTTGTTGTTATGTGTAGACTCATCTCTGAAACCCAGAACAGAAATGTTGCGCAATTGTGTGATGCTCGATTAAGTTCTCGGGGGAGATGTGTTAGAAAAGATACTAGAATGAAAAGTGGAATAGGGCAGGAGCTCCACCCTCCTCTCTCTGCAAATTCGTGACAAGTCTATGAGTCAAATGTCCTCAACCCTTCCGAAATTCGAAAGATGTGTGCACCTGAGAAATCGTTATTTCTCCAAATGATCAATCAATCAATCAATCAAATGTATTTATAAAGCCCTTCTTACATCAGCTGATATCTCAAAGTGCTGTACAGAAACCCAGCCTAAAACCCCAAAAAAGCAAGCAATGCAGGTGTAGAAGCACGGTGGTTAGGAAAAACTCCCTAGAAAGGCCAGAACCTAAGAAGAAACCTAGAGAGGAACCAGGCTATGAGGGGTAGCCAGTCCTCTTCTGACTGTGCCAGGTGGAGATTATAACAGAACATGGCCAAGATGTTCAAATGTTCATAGATGACCAGCAGGGTCAAATAATAATAATCACAGTGGTTGTAGAGGGAGCAACAGGTCAGCACCTCAGGAGTAAATGTCAGTTGGCTTTTCATAGCCGATCATTCAGAGTATCTCTACCGTTCCTGCTGTCTCTAGAGAGTTGAAAGCAGCAGGTATGGGACAGGTAGCATGTCCGGTGAACAGGTCAGGGTTCCATAGCCGCAGGCAGAACAGAGATCAGTGATGAAGCCACTGGAACACATTTCGGAACCTCCAACGACGGTCCACAGTCCGGAACCTCCAACGACGGTCCACAGTCCGGAACCTCCAACGACAGTCCACAGTCCGGAACCTCCTGAGACGGTCCACAGTCCGGAACCTCCTGAGACGATCCACAGTCCGGAACCTCCTGAGACGGTCCACAGTCCGGAACCTCCTGAGACGGTCCACAGTCCGGAACCTCCTGCGACGATCAACGGTCCGGAACCTCCAGCTCCAGACTGCGCCGATGCCCAGTCTAAGCACGGTGTCCAGTCCAGCTCCAAGGCTAGAGTCTTCTTCTGCGTTGGTGCCCATTCCAGGCACGGCGTCCGGTCCAGCTCCATGGCAGGAGCTTTCCTCTGCACTGATGTCCAGTCCAGATCTGGTGTCCAGTCTCACTCCATGGCAGGAGTCTTCCTTGACTGTCACGTCCTGACCATAGAAAGCCCTTATTTTCTATGGTAGAGTAGGTCAGGGCGTGACTGGGGGGTTTTCTAGTTATTATTTTCTATGTGGGGTTCTAGTTTAGTTTTCTATGTTGGTGTTTGGTATGATTCCCAATTAGAGGCAGCTGGCTATCGTTGTATCTAATTGGGGATCATATTTAAGTAGTATTTTTTCCACCTGTGTTTTATGGGATATTGTTTTGAGTTAGTGCACGTAGCACCTCTGTAGGCACGGTTCGTTGTTTGTTTCGTTCTTTCTTTGTTGTTTTGTGCGTTTTCAAATAAATATTATGTGGAAACCATATCGCGCTGCAGTTTGGTCCGATAATTATTCCAGCGAACGTGACAAAATGTTTCCCCTTAAACCACTCAAATGTTGCTTTAGCAGTATGCTTAGGGTCATTGTCCTGCTGGAAGGTGAACATCTGTCCCAGTCTCAAATCTCTGGAAGACTGAAACAGGTTTACAATAAAGAATTTCTCCGTATTTAGCGACATCCATCATTCCTTCAGTTCTGACCAGTTTCCCAGTCCCTGCCGATGAAAAACATCCCCACAGTATGATGCTGCCACCACCATGCTTCACTGGGGATCGTGTTCTCGGGGTGATGAGAGGTGTTGGGTTTGCTCCAGACATAGTGTTTTCCTTGATGGCCAAAAAGCTAAATTTTTGTCTCATCTGACCAGAGTACCTTCTTTCATATGTTTGGGGAGTCTCCCACAATCCTTTTGGTGTTTGCTTATTTTTTTCTTTAAGCGATGGCTTTTTTCTGGCCACTCTTCCGTAAAGCCCAGCTCTGTGGAGTGTACGGCTTAAAGTGGTCCTATGGACAGATACTCCAATCTCCATTGTGGATCTTTGCAGCTCCTTCAGGGTTATCTTTGGTCCCTTTGTTGCGTCTCTGATTAATGTCCTCCTTGCCTGGTACGTAAGTTTTGGTGGGCGGCCCTCTCATGGCAGGTTTGTTGTGGTGCCATATTCTTTACATTTTTTAATAATGGATTTAATGGTGCTCCGTGGGATGTTCAAAGTTTTGGATATTTTTTTATAACCCAACCCTGATCTGTACTTCTCCACAACTTTGTCCCTGACCTGTTTGGAAAACTCCTTGGTCTTCATGGTGTCGCTTGCTTGGTGGTGCCCCTTGCTTAGTGGTGTTACAGACTCTGGGGCCTTTCAGAACAGGTATCATGATATCATGTGACAGATCATGTGACACTTAGATTGCACACAGATGGACTTTATTTAACTAATTATGTGATTTATGAAGGTAATTGGTTGCACCAGATCTTATTTAGGGGCTTCAAATCAAAGGGGATGAATACATATGCACGCATCACTTTTCCATATTTAATTTTTAATATTTTTTTTAAACAAGTAATTTTTTTCATTTCACTTCACCAATTTGGACTATTTTGTGTTCCATTACATAAAATCCAAATAAAAATCTAATTACATTACAGGTTGTAATGCAACAATATAGGAAAAATGCCAAGGGGGATTATTACTTTTGCAAGGTTAAGCTTGTTTTACTGCAATGTAAACAAACACAATATAGCCTCAAAACATGGTTAAATTTATAATTTGGATATCATTGATGGTCAATCCTTGCATCCATTGCTCTGTTTATGAATTTGAGAGTGATTACATTTATCCAGCTCCAGGCCGCTTTGTTATTGTTTCATCTGCTGATTGCCGCTTTAAAAATGGACATATCTGCAATGATCAGAATTAGACCTATAACCTTTAGCGCGTCTCTGTGTTCTGTGCATCATCTGAATTTGTGCCAGTGCGAGAGTAGACCGTTGCCCGAAGAGAGAGACATTTCAGCAACAGGTAACCTATAAAATAATGATAGACTCTATTGCCAATTCAAAACATAACTAGCCATTCTACAAGCTATCTCGCTAGTTCACTATTTAGTTACAAGCATTAATGTAATTGTCACCTTTGCACCGGCACTGTTGATAAATACATCTGACACTGTTTTTGGAAAGCTGGGATTCCCCTCTATTAAACAGTAGTCTAGCTATGTAATTCCGACAACGTAAACAAATATTGAATAGCCTAATTGACGAATAACGTCCATGCTGTGCATAGATCTCCACTGAAACATTAATATTTTGACCTTGTAAGGTTATAGATAAACATGTCTTAGCTACCATGCTTTGGAGTAGCCTACCTTATCTATTTTATCCCTGATTCATTGAATGAGGGAATAACTGTATAAAGACATTCAAGTATTTGGTTGTAATTTTGCAATATTTTATATCAAGGGTAGCCAACCATACTCCCGAAGAGCTACTGGGTGTGCAGTCTTGTGTTTGAGCCCTGCTCTAACACACTACATTCCCACTTGGCACACACTTGAATTAACATTATTTCCACGTCATTTCAATGAAATGATGTTGAACAGACGTGGAATAGAAGTTAAACTGACGTATGTGCCCAGTAGAATTGTAGCCTAAACATCAGCTACTCAACAGGACCTTGATAATGCAGACTCGGGTGTGTTTCAGGGCTGGATCAAAAGCATGCACACCCAGTAGCTCTCCCGATAGAGGGTTGTTTTATACAGTAGCCTAACAGTGCAGTTATTCTACTTTGTGGGGGGTTATGTGCCTTGATCAAGGGCACAACGGCAGGAGATAGTAGGCTTACATGGGATAAGAGACCAGCAGCATTCTAGTGTCAATACCACATTTATGCTGACTGTTTAATGTAGGCTCCATACATCAAATCAAATGTTATTGGTCACATACACATATTTAGCAGATGTTATTGCGGTTGTAGCGAAATGTTTGTGTTCCTAGCTCCAACAGTGAAGTAATATCTAACAATTCAAAACAATACACACAAATCTAAAGTAAGAAATATATAAATATAAGGATGAGCAATGTTGGAGTGTCATTGACTAAAATACAGTAGAAGTACATGCATATGGAATGAGTAAACCAGTATGTAAATATTATTAAAGTTATCAGTGATTCCATGTCTATGTATATAGGGCAGCAGCCTCATAAGGTGCAGGGTTGAGTAACTGGGTGGTAGCCAGCTAGTGAGGGCTATTTAACAGTCTGATGGCCTTGAGATAGAAACTGTTTTTCAGTCTCTCGGTCCCAGCTCTCGGTGACATCAGATGCTGCAGGTGTCCTGGAGGGCAGGCAGTGTGCCCCCGGTGATGCGTTGGGTAGACCACACCACCCTCTGGAGAGCTCTGCGGTTGCGGGCAGTGCAGTTGAGGTACTAGGCGGTGATACAGCCGACAGGATGCTCTCAATTGTGCATGTGTAAAAGTTTGTGAAGGGCTTAGGGGCCAATCCGAATTTCTTCAGCCTCCTGAGGTTGAAGAGACACTGTTGCGCCTTCTTCACCGCACTGTCTGTGTGGACCATTTCAGATCATCGGTGATGTGTATGCCGAGGAACTTGAAGCTTTTCACGTTTTCCATTGCGGTCCCGTCGATGTGGATAAGGGCGTGCTCTCTCTGCTGTTTCCTGAAGTCCACGATCAGCTCCTTTATTTTGTTGACGTTGAGGGAGAGGTTATTTTCCTGACACCACTCCACCAGGGCCCTCACCTCCTCCCCGTAGGCTGTCTCATCATCGTTGGTAATCAGGCCTACAACTGTTGTGTCGTCTGCAAACTTGATGATTGAGTTGGAGGCAGTCATGGGTGAACAGCGAGTACAGGAAGGGGCGGAGCATGCACCCTTGTGGGGCCCCTGTGTTGAGGATCAGCGAAGTGGAGGTGTTGTTTCCTACCTTCACCTCCTGGGGGAAGTCCGACAGGAAGTCCAGGACCCAGTTGCACAGGGTGGGGTTCAGACCCAGGGCCCGAGCTTAATGATGAACTTGGAGAGTACTATGGTGTTGAAGGCTGAGCTATAGTCAATGAACAGCATTCTTACGTAGGTATTCCTCTTGACAAGATAGGATAGGGCAGTGTGCAATGCGATGGCGATTGCATCGCCTGTGGATCTATTGAGTCGGTAAGCAAATTGAAGTGGGTTTAGGCTGTCAGGTAAGGTAGAGGTGATATGATCCATAACTAGCCTCTCAAAGACCTTCATGATGACAGAAATGAGTGCTACGGGGCGATAGTCATTTAGTTCAGTTGTGGCGAAATCCTGTACGAAGCCTTCACCATGAGCTGCCACTTTAAGAGCGCATCAGCAGTAAGGAAGGAGTAGATAAAGACAGCTCTTTCAGCTCTCTGGAAGGAGTTCTTGGTTGGAGCGACAGTTTGATTGTGTGTGCTATGCTGTAGAAGTCCTTGTTTATTTTCAGCGTGTTTAGTTTATAAAGTGTTTAACTCAATCATCGTGTGACCGCTCTAGGTCGTGGTTGTTATCGTTTGGGACCGCACCGGATATGGATCGCATGGATTAGTAGCAACATTGTTGCGAAGCTTTGACATACAAGCCAACAAACCATCAGACAGTCAGACAGTACAACTGTCAGTGGAGACAAGCCTGAAGTCAACAGCTAAGATCTCTTTCTCTCTCTCTCTCTCTTTCTCTTCCCTCTATCGTTCCAGTGCTTTACACTGCAGCAGACTTTCTATTTTTCAAATGCACTTCCTGTTGATGTTCATTAGCGCTGGACTATTATTGCCCTGCCAGAACTATTTGGTTTGACATTTTAGTTAAAAGGGAGATTGCTTGCAAGTTGTGTATTGTTAGTTGAACTGTATTGAGGTGGTGTGTACTAATGACATGTTGCCGAGAAGATTGTGGACATTTTAAGGCCTTTGTTTTGTCTATGAACATCCCTCACATTCAGAGCCTCTGCACTCCTCCACTGGAAGGTAATAAAGATTATTGCAAATCCTCTGTTGATGACTGGGTTCTTTCTTGTAAATTGTTTCTATGAAGTTGCCGTTCAATTGCTCTGCCATTATTATTGTACGAGGTATTATTGGTGGGGTTACCCCTGTGCTGTGACGTGGGTTTTATATGGTGTGTATTCTCTTTTCTCTCCACTGGCTATCTGGTAAACAGGCTATACTCTAGGCAGTCTCATCTGCTGATGTGTGTGGGTCTGGTAGTGGTACTCTCTCTATTCTACTCTTTTCCTTTCGGGATGGTTAATACCTGACTGGTGCCCAAACAAAATCTTTATCTTTACCCTCTCTAATAAATACCGCTACACAGTTACCTTTTGCTTTGTTGGATACAGGAACAATGGTGGAGAACTTGAAGCAAGTGGGGACAGCAGACTGGGATAGGGAGAGATTTAATATGTCCGTAAACACTCCAGCCAGCTGGTCTGCGCATGCTCTGAGGACGTGGCTATGAATGCCGTCTGGGCCGGCAGCCTTGCGAGGGTTAACACGTTTAAATGTCTTACTTATGTCGGCCATGGAGAATGAGAACCCAGAGTCCTTGGTAGCGGGCTGCGTCAGTGGTACTGTGTTATCCTCAAAGCGGGCGAAGAAGGTGTTTAGCTTGTCCGTGAGCAAGACGTCAGTGTCCACGACGTGGCTGATTTTCTCTTTGTAATCTGTGATTGTCTTGTTTTTTGGGGGGTCAGTCACAGTGGTCAGGTATTCTACCACTGTGTACTTACTAGGGCAGAAAGATGTGTTTTGACAAAAAGATAGAGTTAGATAAACTTGGATTTTTCTGCAAGGACATATACAGGATTCTACCCTCCACAAGATAACCTTCACTCCAAATCAAAACTCCAAACCTACAACCTGATTTTGGACAAAATTACCTGGAAGGATTACTACTACCAAAGATACTAATTTCCAAGGTCTATACAGCAAATGCTCTGGCAAACCAATGACCAGAAAAATAAGTACAAGAAACCTGAAAACACCGTCCAACCTGGAACTGATTGATTAATGTTTAGTCTGAAGCTACTTTTAAAGCCAAGAAAAAAATACATTAAAGTTATATATTTTACTTTATAAGGACTTAATGCTAAGTTAAGGCTACCAAGCTTGCTAGGACAGAACAGATTAGATCAATTAGCAGTGAGGTGTGACGTGAGAGGTGTCAATGTCCTTGAGCCCATTAATGGCAGGAGTTTCACAGCCTCCCCCACCCAAAGCAGAGGCCTTTGAAGCCCCCTCCAGCTGTGCAGAGGTCATTAGACGACAGTAACCCCTGGATTCATCTCTATTTTGAACTGATATGCAGCCAGGACACTTAAATTGTAAATTACCTCAATAAGATATAATATTGTTGCTTTGATCACATCAGAAGATATCCTCATCGCAATCTCTAAAATACAAGAGCCACGGAACAACTTTGTTTGGACGTCGTAAAGGACCATTGGCTGAAACTGAAGAGATATAGCTAGATAATGATCACGTGGGAAAAAACAGTGGACAGAGACTTGCTAGCTATGTTAGCTAGCTAGCTGAGATTTTCTACAAGGAATCTGCCTCCTGAAAAAAGCTTCTCCCAAGTGGGTGTGACACCTACTCCCCTTGCCTGCTGCACTGCTGCTTGAATTCCACCTAGTGATCTGTTCGCCGTCTGCCCTGGCCTGTCTCCCCCTGTCTGGTACTGGTACCCCTGCTACACTCCCCCCTCTCTCCCAAGCTTTTTCCAGAGGCACTGTCAAGGGTGAATGACTCTGAACTTACAATGGCTAGCCTTAAGTCGTTGTATATTTTTCTTGTGCTTTATGCTATTTGCCTCATGACTCCTGCATGCTTTGTTGACTATGAACTTGCTTGTTAACCCAACCGTGGGACAGACTGTTTGTTCCCACACTTGGGACTCTCTATTGGTTACACAGACTCTTGTCTTCCCATCCAATTCTGACCACCTCTTGCCGGCTTTGTATTCATGTTACCAGATGAAATTGCTGTACAATATGATCTTGTTGCCATCTAATGCACATTCAAATGTCATAAATGAACACTGCAGAGCTATCCTTGTCCTCTGCCGTGCACTGATTGTATTACTGCTGATGATATCTGGAAATGTGCATGTACACCCTGGCCCATCAAACGTTGCTAGCCCCAATTCTGACTTGTGCTCTATCTGCTTCACTGATGTCTGCTCTCGTAAAAGCCTGGGTTTTCTGCACGTTAACACTAGAAGCTTATTACCTAAAATGTATCAATTGAAAATCTGGGTTCACAGCTCCAATCCAGATGTGTTGGTCATTACGTAGACATGATTTAAGAAAGGTTAACATCAGTGTTCTGAACACTCTATCTGATCATAACCTTTTTTCGGGAAATTTAGATCTTCCAAAAGTGGTGGAGTGACAATCTTTAACAAGGAGGATGAGACACACACACACACACACACACACACACACACACACACACACACACACACACACACACACACACACACACACACACACACACACACACACACACACACACACACACACACACACACACACACACACACACACACACACACACAGGACTGACAGATGAACATTGATGGCAGAGAAGCAGCTGGCCTGTGTCGTGTCTTTGGCTATGCCGGATTAAGTGATATGACATGCTATTCTATAAAATCATTTCTCTGTAATTAATATTACCCCTTTCGGGGCACCACGAAATAATGTTTATAGAGCTGTTATCTTCCGAATAAACTCTTAAAGACCTGGTAATCTTTTACGTCAGTAGCAGTCAATATTTAAGCCTCCCCTTATTTAGACTCATCTGAAAGTTGTAAATTATTGGTTATCTTCACGAACCCTGGCTAACAAGTTGAATCAGCAATACAAAATTTGGTTTAATTATTTAGTTACTAAATACCTAACTAATCACACAGAATTACATATACACAGAATGAATCATACATTGATGGACCTGGTGAGCGGAGCCGATATAGCGGGTGGTTACACAAAGAAAAGGGGGGGGTTGAGTGAAAGAGCGGGAAGACTGAGGAACAAAGGGAGAAGCTATGCTATCATTAATACAGTATCTTATGCATTCTAAATAACCGGCCATTTGAAAAAGGAGAATTCAATAAATATTTACTCTGAGCTGCGCTTTGGTAGATGGGAGGCCGGGTGGTCCAGCATGGATCTCTGGTCCTCTGAAGACTGTCTATTGGTGAATTGGAGCGTGGTAGAATGGATACTCTGTCCGTCCTCTCCTAGCCCACGTTTAGCGACTGCTGCTAACTCAACGGCTAGGAAGTATCACTTCTGGAGTGAATAAGAGTTCAAAGTTCATACCAAGTTGCCATACTTAAGCTCATGCTATATTCTGGCTGGTACAGTCGAAATTCATCCTTTCGGCGTGCTGACCGTCATCTTCACGTTGCAATTCGATGCTGATTTCGTTAGGTTATCTGAGCCCTTTTAACGTAGGACCGTCGCCCTACGTCCTCGGAACCGAAAGTTACATTTTCGTCAAGGGCTTATATAGAAGGGGAGAGAAGGGTGTGTTTCATAGTTTATAACCAATGTCTGTTCACATGGGCAGGGCCAGTGAGTTGAGCATAGTTCACTCATGAAAACCCAATTCTCTCATTTAGAAGCTAAAATTACATTTCATCTTTTCACAAATAGTTTCATATTTAAACATTTCAACTGCACAACAATTCCATGTGAATCTGATAACTAGAATGTGTAGACTTTCCAAGATACAGTTTATGTCGTCCTATCATCAGTAATGATGTCTCAGACGCCAACTGATCTGGCATCATATTCATTTAGTACCAACGCATATATTTTCAACTGGTTGGATTACCGAAATATGGTTCCGTTTCCCATCTTTTGATGTCACCAGACTCTCCATGTTAACAAAGGGATTTTCAATAGTCACATCAGTAGAGTAGAGAGAGGAAAAATGGGAAAGGTATTTATGGGGGTCATAAACCTCACCCACATCAGGCCCACGTCATGACACCTGGTTCCACCCTAATCCTCCAAGGTTAATGCTGGTGGAGGTGGCTGCTGTACAGACTAATGAATAATGATGAGTGAGAAAGTTAGACGCACAAATATCATACCCTCAAGTCTTGATTTGTGCGTCTAACTTTCTCACTCATCATTATTCACGATTCATTCATAATTAATCCATAATCATGGTCGCATCCACATTAATGTAGTTTTAAGAAACATATTCTATTTTTATTTACAATAAAAGTGACTCCAAAATGACAATACATTATTTACCATGAATTTATATTGGTCACAGAATAATCTGAAACACAACCAAAACAAACAGTAAATGCTTCCAACAAGTTTGTAGAGTCACAAGATTGATGTAATTATTGCGTCATCACAAATAATTCCTAAAAAGTACTGTCGTGACGTGACTACCATTAATGTGATGACGGCTATTTTATCAAATCAATGAACTATGTTTAATTATTAGGTGATTAAATTCATCATGTAACAAGTAACTCATTAGTAACTTGGAAAAAGTTTGTTTAATGAGTTACCTTCCCAAATTAACTCAAGAATATATCAGAATATATCGTTATCATACCAGTCATCCATGAATCATTATTACCTCATATCAGTCTCATTCTGAACATCGCACAATTCTAAATGATGATTCAGCGATACACAAATTGGCTTAATTTATTTACTAACTAACTAAATAATCACACAAAAATACATAAACACACACACACAATATACTTTGAATTGATTACTAACATAATGCAATGAAAAGTCCCTAGTGGACTAACCCGATATGACGGCTTGTTACCCCTCCCCTTCCATTGTAAAAGATAAAGGGAACGGATGACACAAAAATAGTGGGCTGGTACATACATGTGGAAGCTATGCTCATGAAAAATGCTGCCAACAATTTAATTACGTTTTTCTGCCGACGTTTACTGGCTATATTCAACCGGTGTTGAGCGTTCGTAAATTCATCAGTTATTCTGTGCTCTGGCACACTCAGACGAGAGTGGTCTGAAATCGGAGTAGATGGCCAGACTGAATTTACGAACGCACCCGAAATGGTTACTTGCATAGTGGAGTCTTTTGTTAAGACATGTAGCTAGCTAGCTAAACAATTAACCATAATCCCAACTCATGACGTTACTACCCTGCATGAAACTGCAAGGAGTGTGAAGGTGAACGGAAAGGCACTGAACGAACCGCCCTTGCTGTCTCTGCCTGGCCGGTTCCCCTCTCTCCATTGGGATTCTCTGACTCTAACCCTATTACAGGGGCTGAGTCACTGGCTTACTGGTGCTCTTCCATGCCGTCCCTAGGAGGGGTGTGTCACTTGAGTGGGTTGAGTCACTGACGTGATCTTCCTGTCCGGGTTGGCGCCCCCCCTTGGCGGAGATCTTTGTGGGCTATACTCGGCCTTGTCTCAGGATGGTCAGTTAGTGATTGAAGATATCCCTCTAGTGGTGTGGGGGCTGTGCTTTGGCAAAGTGGGTGGGGTTATATCCTGCCTGTTTGGCCCTGTCCGGGGTTATCGTCGGACGGGGCCACAGTGTCTCCCGACCCCTCCTGTCTCAGCCTCCAGTATTTATGCTGCAGTAGTTTGTGTCGGGGAGCTAGGCTCAGTCTGTTCTATCTGGAGTATTTCTCCTGTCTTTTCCGGTGTCCTGTGTGAATTTATGTATGCTCTCTCTAATTCTCTTTCTCTTTTTCTCTTCTTTCTTTCTTTCTTTCTTTCTTTCTCTCTCTCGGAGGACCTGAGCCCTAGGACCATGCCTTAGGACTACCTGGCCTGATGACTCCTTGCTGTCCCCAGTTCACCTGGCCGTGCTGCTGCTCCAGTTTCAACTGTTCTGCCTGCGGCTATGGAACCCTGACCTGTTCACCGGATGTGTTACCTGTCCCAGACCTGCTGTTTTCAACTCTCTAGAGACAGCAGGAGCGGTAGAGATACTCTGAATGATCGACTATGAAAAGCCAACTGACACTTACTCCTGAGGTGCTGACCTATTGCACCATCGACAACCACTGTGATTATTATTATTTGACCCTTCTGGTCATCTATGAACATATGAACATCTTGGCCATGTTCTGTTATAATCTCCACCCGGCACGGCCAGAAGAGGACTGGCCACCCCTCATAGCCTGGTTCCTCTTTAGGTTTCTTCTTAGGTTCTGGCCTTTCTAGGGAGTTTTTCCTAGCCACCGTGCTTCTACACCTGCATTGCTTGCTGTTTGGGGTTTCAGGCTGGGTTTCTGTACAGCACTTTGTGACATCAGCTGATGTAAGAAGGGCTTTATAAATACATTTGATTGAAGTAGCTGATACAAATAATAAGTTCATACACGTAACGTTAGCTAGCGAGCCAGCTAACATTAGCTAGCTAACAGTACACTTTAACTTGAAAAAAAAGACTTGATGTCAAAATTATAAACGTTAATGTATCTAAAAATGGAGCTAGCTAGACTATCTTACCAGTGGTCTGAAATCGGAGTTAGCTAGCTAGCTAAACAATTAACCATAATCCCAACTCATGATGTTACTACCCTGCATTAATCTGCAGGTAGCTAACCAACCAGGTTCAATGTTAGCTAGCTAACATTAGGCTATAACTAGCAATGCAAATGGCTCTGCGATATGAATAATAAGATCATACATGTAACGCTAGACTATCTTACCTGTATACATCATTCATGGATGGACGCGTCACCCTGTCACGAATGCCATGGTTGCGCTTAGTTTGAAGATGTAATCCGGAGACAAGTGTTTTCTCCATCTCCTTAGCTATCATAATCAAATTCCACTGATTTCAAAACTCAGTCCTCCAGAATGTGGAGAGCAAAACTTTGCAGTTTTACAAAGCAATAAAAAATAAATAAAAGCCACGTTAGACAGGATTACCTACACATACTGACCAGCTCAAATAGACAGAAGCACGCTATATGGCAGACCAATCCAAACTCATTTCCCGGCATGTCCAGCCCACTCATTATCTCAGCCAATCATGGCTAGCTGGAAGGTTGCTGACTTTTTCTGTAGCAAACCAACAATTTAATTCGTATTTACAGATGGCATACAAGTTTGTTATTATGGCACATGAAAATTCACATGTTCGAAAAGGCATTTAGCTTCTATCTCAAGGCCATCAGACTGTTAATCAGCCATCACTAACACAGAGAGGCTGCTGCCTACATACAGACTTGGAATCATTGGCCACTTTAATAAATGGATCACTAGTCACTTTGAGAATGCCACTTGAATAATGTTTACATATCTTGGATTACTCATCTCATATGTATATACTGCAAAACTGAAAGCACGTACCATCACATTTAATCATGGCAAGGCGATTGGAAACATGACTGAATATAAAAACAGTGTAGTTATTCCCTCCGTAAGGCAATCAAACAAGCAAAGCGTCATTATAGAGACAAATGGAGTCGCAATTCTACGGCTCAAACACGAGACGTATGTGGCAGGGTTTACAGACAAACACGGATTACAAAAATAAGAACTGCCCCGTCGCGGACATCGACGTCTTGCTCCCAGACAAATTAAACAACTTCTTTGCGTGCTTTGAGGACAATACAGTGCCACTGACACGGCCCGCTACCAAAGACTGTGGGCTTTCCTTCTCCGTGGCCGACGTGAGTTAAACATTTAAACGTGTTAACCCTCGCAAGGCTGCCGGCCCAGACGGCATCCGTAGACGCGTCCTCAGAGCATGCATAGACCAGCTGGCTGGTGTGTTTATGGACATATTCAATCAATCCTTATCCCAGTCTGCTGTCCCTACATGCTTCATGATGGCTACCATTGTTCCTGTTCCCAAGAAAGCTAAGGTAACTGAACTAAATGACTATCGCCCCGTAGCACTCACTTCTGTCATCATGAAGTGCTTTGAGAAACTATTCAAGGATCATATCACCTCCACCCTAGACCCACTCCAATTTGCTTACTGCCCCAATAGGTCCAGACGATGCAATCGCCATCACACTGCACACTGCTCTATCCCATCTGGACAAGAGGAATACCTATGTAAGAATTATGTTCCTTTACTACAGCTCAGCATTCAACACCATAGTACCTTCCAAACTCATCATTAAGCTTGAGACCCTGGGTTTCGACCCCGCCCTGTGCAACTGGGTCCTGGACTTCCTAATGGGCCGCCCCCAGGTGGTGAAGGTAGGAAACAATATCTTCTCTGATCCTCAATACTGGGGCCCCACAAGGGTGCATTCTCAGCCCTCTCCTGTACTCCCTGTTCACCCACGACTTCATGGGCATGCACGGCTCCAACTCAATCATCAAGTTTGCAGATGACACTACAGTGGTAGGCTTGATTACCAACAACTACGAGACAGCCTACATGGAGGAGGTGAGGGCCCTCGGAGTGTGGTGTCTGGAAAATATCCTCTCATTCAATGTCAACAAAACAAAGGAGATGATCGTGGACTTTAGGAAACAGCTGAGGGAGCACCCCCCCTATCCACATCGACGGGACCGCAGTGGAGAAGGTGGAAAGTTTTACGTTTATCGGTGTAAGTACAGTTGAAGTCGGAAGTTTACATACACTTAGGATGGAGTCATTAAAACTTGTTTTTCAACCACTCCACAAATTTCTTGTAAACAAACTATAGTTTTGGCAAGTCGGTTGGAACATCTACTTTGTGCATGACACAAGTCATTTTTCCAACAATTGTTTACAGACAGATTATTTCACTTATAATTCACTGTATCACAATTCCAGCGGGTCAGAAGTTTACATACACTAAGTTGACTGTGCCTTTAACCAGTTTGAAAAATTCCAGAAAATGATGCCATGGCTTTAGAAGCTTCTGATTGGCTAATTGACATCATTTGAGTCAATTGGAGGTGTACCTGTGGATATATTTCAAGGGCTACCTTCAAACTCAGTGCCTCTTTGCTTGACATCATGGGAAAAGCAAAAGAAATCAGCCAAGACCTCAGAACATTTTTTTAGACCTTCACAAGTCTGGTTCATCCTTGGGAGCAATTTCCAAATGCCTGAAGTTACCACGTTCATCTGTACAAACAATAGTACGCACGTATAAACGCCATGGGACCACGCAGCCATCATACCACTCAGGAAGGAGACGCGTTCTGTCTCCTAGAGATGAACGTACTTTGGTGCGAAAAGTGCAAATCAATCCCAGAAAAACAGCAAAGGACCTTGTGAAGATGCTGGAGGAAACAGGTAATAAGTATTTATGTCTACAGTAAAACGAGTCCTATATTGACATAACCTGAAAGGCCGCTCAGCAAGGAAGAAGCCACTGCTCCAAAACCGCCATAAAAAAGCCAGACTACGGTTTGCAACTGCACATGGGGACAAAGATCGTACTTTTTGGAGAAATGTCCTCTGGTCTGATGAAAAAAAAATTGAACTGTTTGGCCATAATGACCATCGTTATGTTTGGAGGAAAAAGGGGGAGGCTTGCAATCCAAAGAACACCATCCCAACCGTGAAGCACGGGGGTGGCAGCATCATGTTGTGGGGGTGCTTTACTGCAGGAGGGACTGGTGCACTTCACAAAATAGATGGCATCATGAGGAGGGAAATTATGTGGATATATTGAAGCAACAGCTCAATACATCAGTCAGGAAGTTAAAGCTTGGTTGCAAATGGGTCTTCCAAATGGACAATGACCCCAAGCATACTTCTGAAGTTGTGGCAAAATGGCTTAAGGACAACAAAGTCAAGGTATTGGAGTGGCCATGACAAATCCCTGACCTCAATCCAATAGAAAATGTGTTGGCAGAACTGAAAAAGCGTGTGCGAGCAAGGAGGCCGACAAACCTGAGTCAGTTACACCAGCTCTGTCAGGAGGAATGGGACAAAATTCAACCAACTTATTGTGGGAAGCTTCTGGAAGGCTACCCGAAAAGTTTGACCCAAGTTAAACAATTTAAAGGCAATGCTACCAAATACTAATTGAGTGTATGTAAACTTCTGTCCCACTGGGAATGTGATGAAAGAAATAAAAGCTGAAATTAATCATTCTTTCTACTATTATTCTGACATTTCACATTCTTAAAATAAAGTGTTGATCCTAACTGACCTAAGACAGGGATTTTTTACTTGGATTAAATGTCAGGAATTGTGAATAACTGAGTTTAAATGTATTTGGCTAAGGTGTATGTAAACTTCCGACTTCAACTGTATGTGGCGACCCCCATATGTGACGAGCCAGTTCGTGACACATATCACCGACAAACTGAAATGGTCCACACACACAGACTGTCTGGTGAAGAAGGCACCACAGCGCCTCTTCAACCTCAGGAGGCTGAAAGAATGTGGCTGGAAACAGCTTTTTTGTTATGTTTTTTTTTTAATGGAATATCTACATAGGGGTACAGAGGCCCATTATCAGCAACCATCACTCCTGTGTTACAATTGCACGTTGTGTTAACTAATCCAAGTTCATCATTTTAAAAGGTTAATTGATCATTAGAAAACCCTTTTGCAATTATGTTAGCACAGCTGAAAACTGTTGTGCTGATTTAAAGCAGCAATAAAACTGGCCTTCTTTAGACTAGTTGAATATCTGGAGCATTTGTGGGTTCGATTACAGGCTCAAAATGGCCAGAAACAAAGACTTTCTTCTGAAACTCGCCAAGTCTATTGTTTTGTGAAATTAAGGCTATTCCATGCGAGAAATTGGCAAGAAACTGAAGATCTCGTACAATGCTGTGTACTACTCCCTTCACAGAACAGCGCAAACTGGCTCTAACCAGAATAGAAAGAGGAGTGGGAGGCCAGGGTGCACAACTGAGCAAGAGGACAAGTACATTGAGTGTCTATTTTGAGAAACAGACACCTCACAAGTCCTCAACTGGCAGCTTCATTAAATAGTACCCGCAAAACACCAGTCTCAACGTCAACAGTGAAGAGGCGACTCCGAGATGCTGGCCTTCTAGGCATCAGAGGGCAGGTGAAGCTCGCACCTGTCAAATTATTTGTTATTTAGTAATACTGCACGTGCTGGTAGGCTATATATCTCCATAAATCTAAACATTAAATGCTAGTAATAACTGTGCCATTCATATTTGGTATGAAAGCCGGTTTGGAGCGAGTAGTCGCATTCCGCTTCTCTCCAGGTAGTATTACCATTACCATTCATTTCAGTATTACCATTTTCATTTTCATTACAGTACAACGGTTTGATTTGTTTGATCTTAGCTAGCTACATAGCCGTCTTTGTATCAAAGATAATTGTGTAGTTATTGAGGTTCGCTAGCCAGCTATTTCGCATCCTAACGTAACGTAACGTAGCTAACACTGCTAGCTAGCCAGCTAGCCACCGAATAGCAGCACTYCAGAAACGATTACATTACAACGGAACGACTTGATTAGTGTAGTGTTAGCTAGCTACATAGTTGTCTTTGCTATCTTTGTATCTAAGATAATTGTGTGGCTTAGAGTAGTTTAGAGTAATTATTCGGTTAGCTAGCCAGCTATTTTCGTCCGCCGCGCTGCCGTTCGCCTACCTAGTCAACACTGCMAGCTAACACTGCTAGCTAGCCAACTTCTACCGAATAGCAGCACTGTAGAAACTCGCATTACAACTTACATTACAACGGAACGACTTGATTAGCGTAGTGTTAGCTAGCTACATAGSTGTCTTTGCTGTCCTTGTATCCAAGATAATTGTGTAGTTTTGAGAAATTGTCGAGGTTACCTAGCCAGTTAGAGGTTACCTAGCCAGCTACACTTTCAAACAAAGTCAACAACGCAGCCACTGCTAGCCAGCCTACTTCACCGCCAGCAGTACTATATCATTTTAGTCAATAAGATTTTATTTTATTTTTGCAACGTAAGCTTAACTTTCTGAACATTCGAGACGTGTTCTGCTAAACACTTCCCAACACTGCCCTTACTGCGATGGTCGTCCGCGCGTCCCAACCTGCGCTCTCTTCTCCCCCGCTACTCTCTCCTCCTTCCATCCTATCATCTCTTCCCTCTGCTCAACCTTCTCCCAACCTATCTCCTGATTCGTGCTCCTCAACCCTCCTCTCCTCCTTTCTGCATCCTTTGACTCTCTATGTCCCTGTCCTCCAGGCCGGCTCGGTCCTCCCCTCCTGCTCCGTGGCTCGACGACTCACTGCGAGCTCACAGAACAGGGTCCGGGCAGCCGAGCGGAAATGGAGGAAACTCGCCTCCCTGCGGACCTGGCATCTTTCACTCCTCCTCTCTACATTCTCTCTTCTGTCTCTGCTGCTAAAGCCACTTTCTACCACTCTAAATTCCAAGCATCTGCCTCTAACCCTAGGAAGCTCTTTGCCACCTTCTCCTCCCTCTGAATCCTCCTCCCCCTCCTCCTCCCTCTTCTGCGGATGACTTCGTCAACCATTTTGAAAAGAAGGTCGACGACATCCGATCCTCGTTTGCTAAGTCAAACGACACCACTGGTTCTGCTCAACTGGCCCTACCCTGTGCTTCGACTCTTTCTCCCCTCTTCTCTCCAGATGAAATCTTGCGTCTTGTGACGGCCGGCGCCGCAACAAACCTGCCGCTTGACCCTATCCCTCCTCTCTTCTCCAGACCATTTCCGGAGACCTTCTCCCTTACCTCACCTCGCTCATCAACTCATCCTTGACGCGCTGGCTACGTCCCTTCCGTCTTCAAGAGAGCGAGAGTTGCACCCCCCTCTGAAAAAACCTACACTCGATCCTCCGATGTCAACAACTACAGACCAGTATCCCTTCTTTCTTTTCTCTCCAAAACTCTTGACCGTGCCGTCCTTGGGCCAGCTCTCCTGCTATCTCTCTTCAGAATGACTTTCTTGATCCAAATCAGTCAGGTTTCAAGACTAGTCATTCAACTGAGACTGCTCTTCTCTGTGTCACGGAGGCGCTCCGCACTGCTAAAGCTAACTCTCTCTCCTCTGCTCTCATCCTTCTAGACCTATCGGCTGCCTTTGATACTGTGAACCATCAGATCCTCCTCTCCACCCTCTCCGAGCTGGGCATCTCCAGCGCGGCCCACGCTTGGATTGCGTCCTACCTGACAGGTCGCTCCTACCAGGTGGCGTGGCGAGAATCTGTCTCCGCACACGTGCTCTCACCACTGGTGTCCCCCAGGGCTCTGTCTAGGCCCTCTCCTATCTCTCGCTATACACCAAGTCACTTGGCTCTGTCATATCCTCACATGGTCTCTCCCTATCATTGCTATGCAGACGACACACACAATTAATCTTCTCCTTTCCCCCTCTTGATAACCAGGTGGCGAATCGCATCTCTGCATGTCTGGGCAGCATATCAGTGTGGATGACGGATCACCACCTCAAGCTGAACCTCGGCAAGACGGAGCTGCTCTTCTCCCGGGGAAGGACTGCCCGTTCCATGATCTCGCCATCACGGTTGACAACTCCATTGTGTCCTCCTCCCAGAGTGCTAAGAACCTTGGCGTGATCCTGGACAACACCCTGTCGTTCTCAACTCACATCAAGGCGGTGACCCGTTCCTGTAGGTTATGCTCTACAAACATTCGCAGAGTACGACCCTGCCTCACACAGGAAGCGGCGCAGGTCCTAATCCAGGCACTTGTCATCTCCCGTCTGGATTACTGCAACTCGCTGTTGGCTGGGCTCCCTGCCTGCTATTAAACCCCTACAACTCATCCAGAACGCCGCAGCCCGCCTGGTGTTCAACCTTCCCAAGTTCTCTCACGTCACCCCCCGCTCGCTCCGCTCCTCTCCACTGGCTTCCAGTTGAAGCTCGCTCCGCTACAAGACCATGGTGCTTGCCTACGGAGCTGTGAGGGGAACCGGCACCTCCGTACCTTCAGGCTCTGATCAGGCCCTACACCCAAACAAGGGCACTGCGTTCATCCACCTCTGGCCTGCTCGCCTCCCTACCTCTGAGGAAGTACAGTTCCCGCTCAGCCAGTCAAACTGTTCGCTGCTCTGGCACCCCAATGGTGGAACAAACTCCCTCACGACGCCAGGTCAGCGGAGTCAATCACCACCTTCCGGAGACACCTGAAACCCACCTCTTTAAGGAATACCTAGGATAGGATAAAGTAATCCTTGC
>NC_036860.1:32131315-32211489 GCF_002910315.2 Salvelinus sp. IW2-2015 | reverse complement strand
TAACCCCCCCCCCTCCCCCTTAAAAGAGTTAGATGCACTATTGTAAAGTGGTTGTTCCACTGGATATCATAAGGTGAATGCACCAATTTGTAAGTCGCTCTGGATAAGAGCGTCTGCTAAATGACTTAAATGTAAATGTAATGTCACCGTGTGGGACTTGTGGGTCAATTAATCTTGTCAGAGTGGGCGGCCTGATTCTAGTTTGTGAGATAGACAGGCTACTGCCTGGAAAGGTCTCTCACTCAGAAGTAAGAGATGGGGCAGAGGTAGGTTGACCTCAGGTCTCCCCACTGAAAGTCTGAGGTAGGGGGAGTGGGGGAATCTATCAAATAGCGCACCTAAAACTTTATACAGTACTAATGCAATTAGTAAAATCAGTCACACTACGAAATGCTACCAAATAAACCACAATTCATTCATAATACTGTGAATATATAGTTTCACAGACATTGTTTTCTGGTTTGTGCAAAATCGTTAAGAATAATATAAAACCAGTCTGCACACCACCAAGGTGAGTTGGTTTAGTCTTGACTCTTGGTTGACAGTGTTGGGGGATGAGTAATGTATTGATGCTCGAGTACCAAATCAACACTAATTTGTTTCTATTTGGCTTTGTTCTTTTTGATATTTTTGAGTCTTATTTTTGTGTATGTTTTTATATTTCTATAGTTTAAATGTTATGGGGGGGGGGTGTTCGCCCAGCGAGCCATACAAGCTAGAACCGCCACTGGGGAAATCAATGATAAGAAATATATATTTTGGAGTTATTATCATGAAATAAACACACACAGTGATTAGCCATATAGTGATGATTTAAAAAATGTATTAAAAAGACTGAATCAAAATATGATTACTTTCTTTACTTTACCTGCGTTTGGCAATCCTCTGTCATCCTGATGAATAACTCCCCCCTGGCCAGAAAGCAGAGATGGAAACTATCATGACATAGTAACCAGACAAACAGAGTAATATGAACATTTGTAAGCGGACTTACATGGACTTCAGTATAATAAAGGTTCTGAAAGGTATATTTTTTTGTTCAATGAATGCATTACATTTATAGCGGAATTACAACAGCGTTGAACCCTTTCAGTCATCTTGGGGACAGTGAGGAGACGAGATAAGTCAGAGAAATCTACACTAGTGTTATGGTCTTGATGTGCAGTTTCAAAGGGCATGCCGACCCCGAGTGTCAACCCAAATTAGTAACACTGTCACACTTCAATATTTTGGTTTGAAACTTGAATTGCAAATCACTCACTTATTGGGCAAAGTTCCTTCCACAGTACGAACACATTGCAAATTCACAGGTTGTTCATAAAACTTAGGGACACATAATATATGCTAAAAAAAAGGTGTTTTAATAGCTTATTGATCTATACAATATATAACTTCCCCTTTTAACAATACCGTTTACTTCTGCTCCATATCTTCCCAGAGTTGCTTCATCTTCTACTTTCTACTGGACTACAAGCCCCTCAGGTTTAAATGGTGGTACCTGTAGCCAGACTGGGCCTTGGCACTGGGCTGGGCCATGGCCCTCTCCTCCAACCTCCTGGTGCCACTGTGGTGGATTGGCAGGATCTATGTTGGCACAGGCCGCCTCAGGCAGGTTAGTAACCAGTCAAATACACACCAAGTCAAATTTATAGAGATGAATATGGTGAGAATTTTACTCTAACAGTGTTCCTTCTGCCAGTGACATTGAAATGTTTTTTGTATATGATGGTGCCAGCGTGAAACAAAGTTGAACATTAAAAAGGGTCCACTTAATTTATCTTAAAATGGCAGTACAGTCAAAAAACAGATGTTCCTGTGTTTTACATAGTATTTCCACTCTATGAGGTTGAAATAGTACTATGAAATTGTGAAAATTATGATAATGCCCATTTAGAGTAAGAGATGGGTTTTTTTAAACACTTGGAATTTAATCTTGTTTTGGGCATGTCAAGTTTTGGCCCGCCACATAACTTCACCCGCGATCTGATTATAATAGACCAATGACAGTTCATCTTTTATTTGCATATGTATCCTCTTAGAACAAGATAGAGGCCTCTCAAATAACACGTCCTGCCCTAGCCTACTAACATTACCATAGATATGTAATTAATGACAGATCTTTGGATTACTCATATTTTCATCATGGACAACATGAAAAGTAAAGCTACAGTTTTTAACAATGTGTTGCCCTGAATTCAGCTAGTGCCATCAATGCAACTCAGTCAAGAATGTCAGAAAAAATGCCAAGTTCATGCCAGTGAGAATAATGTGTTTCACTTTCAGTGTTCTGCAATGAATCATTCATCCATGCACAGTTAAGAGACTGTTACAGTTAAATTGGCTAGCTAGCTACGTGTGCATACATTTTTTGTTCAACTGTATCAAGTCATTTGATTTGACTGCTATATTGTTAGCTAGATAGCCAGCTGCTTATTGGTAGCTAGCTAGCTATGTAACTACTAGCTCTTGAGAACCCAAGGGGGTTTACAGCCGGCCCCCCTTTTGGATTCTCGACTGAAGGTATGGACCACAGCTGGCTCCATGTGAACTAAAATCACGACGATCTGTTTTAACATATAGAATATCCTTGCTTGAGAATACCATTTTGTAAACCTTTGGAACTTAACTTTCATACCAGCGCAAAATGATCTTCCAAATCCAAAAGATACACGTACTGTATGTAGTTTAGCACAGTTGCTTCTGGCTGTAAAACAGCCTCCTGCCTAAGTATGACACATCCTCTCACCTTGCTCTTACATATCCATTGGACCTTTCCATTAAACATTTTCGGTCGTAAACAGTTGTTACTCAAAACACAGCCAGGTGCAACTTTGCTAAACTGCGTACAGTAAGTGTATCTTTTGTATTTGTGTTTAGACAGAGCATTTGGGCAGCTTCAGGGCATTTCCCTCACAAGGCTAAAGGGGATGTCCAATGGCCCAATGTAATACAATGGAATTGGTGTCAAGAATAAGGGCTAGGTAACGACTAACTAGCTGACCGGCAGCTGCATGTACTAGCAAGCTGGGTTAATGTTGATTGCTCATGCGTTAGCTCGCTAAGATGATCATCTTTGTCATTATTGTCAGTTTGTCATGTTCACAGCTGAAAATATTCACTGTGATTCAAATGCTAATCGATTAGCCTGCTAATCGAAGTCCATGTTGAGTCAGTGATACAAACGGTCTATCTGTGTATTCACAGTTAACTGATGAAATTGCTGTATAATATGATTTTTTTGGCATCTGATGCACAGTCAAATGTCATGAAAAATCAACACTGCAAAAGTCTCCCTGAAGTCTTTAGAAACATATTCCATTCTTATTTACAATAAAAGTGACCAAAAAATTACGCAATACAATATTTAGCATTCATTTATATTGGTCACAAAATTATCTGAAACACAACCACAACAAACAGTAAATGCATCCAAGTTTGTAGAGTCACAAGATTGATGGAATTATTGCGTCATCACAAATAATTCCATTGAATTTTTGAAAAGTACCATCAATCACTAAAACAACTATAACTCGTTCACAATAAAAGGTATTTCTATTCTGATCCTTACAAAATAAGGAACACTCAATATGCTCTAAGTCAGTCATCTTCAGGACAGTGGGGTGACAAGGTAAATCAGAGAAATCTACACTAGTTGTTTGGTCTTGAATAAGCGAATGATACATCATGATCATGAACATGATGTGCAGTTTCAATGGGCATGCCGACCCCGAGTCTCAAGCCAAATTAGTAACACTGTCACACTTCAAAATGTTGGTTTGAAACTTAAATTGCAACTCACTAACTTATTGGGCAAAGTTCCTTCCACAGTACAAACACAGTGCAAATTTACAGGTTGTTCATAAAACTTAGGGACACATAATATATGTTAAAAAATAAGGTGCTTTAATAGTTTATTGATCTATACAATATATAACTTCCCCTTTATCAATACTGTTTACTTATGCTCCAAATCTTCCCAGAGTTGCTTCATCTTCTACTTGGTGGACTACAAGCCCCTCAGGTTTAATCGGTGGTATGTGTAGCCACACTGGGCCTTTACACTGGTCTGGGCCATTGCCCTCTCCTCCATCGCCACGTAGCACTCACTTCTGTCATCATGAAGTGCTTTGAGAGACTAGTCAAGGATCATATCACCTCCACCCTAGACCCACTACAATTTGCTTACCGCCCCAATAGGTCCACAGACGACGCAATCGCAATCACACTGCACACTGCCCTAACCCATCTGGACAAGAGGAATACCTATGTAAGAATGCTGTTCATCGATTACAGCTCATCATTTAACACCATAGTATCCTTCAAACTCGTCATTAAGCTCGAGACCCTGGGTCTCGACCCCACTCTGTGAAACTGGGTCCTGGACTTTCTGACGGGCCGCTCCCAGGTGGTGAGGGTGGGAAACAACATTTCCACCCCGCTGATCCTCAACACTGGGGCCCCTAAAGGGTGCGTTCTCAGCCCTCTCCTGTACTCCCTGTTCACCCATGGCTGCGTGGCCATGCACGCCTCCAACTCAATCAAGTTTGCAGACGACACTACAGTGGTAGGCTTGATTACCAACAACGACGAGACGGCCTACAAGGAGGAGGGCCCTCGGAGTGTGGTGTCAGGAAAATAACCTCACACTCAACATCAACAAAACAAAAGAGATGATCGTGGACTTCAGGAAACTGCAGAGGGAGCACCCCCCGATCCACATCGACGGGACAGTAGTGGAGAAGGTGGAAAGTTTTAAGTTCCTCGGCGTACACATCATGGACAAACTGAAATGGTCCACCCACACAGACAGCGTGGTGAAGAAGGCACAGCAGCGCCTCTTCAACCTCAGGAGGCTGAAGAAATTAGTCTTGTCACCAAAAACACTCAAAAACTTTTACAGAAGCACAATCGAGAGCATCCTGTCGGGCTGTATCACCACCTGGTACGGCAACTGCTCCGCCCATAACCGTAAGAGTCTCCAGAGGGTAGTGAGGTCTGCACAACGCATCACCGGGGGGAAACTACCTGCCATCAAGGACACCTACACCACCCGATGTCACAGGAAGACCAAAAAGATCATCAAAGATCATCAAGGATAACAACCACCCGAGCCACTGCCTGTTCACCCCGCTATCATCCAGAAGGCGAGGTCAGTACAGGTGCATCAAAGCTGGGACCAAGAGACTGAAAAACAGCTTCTATCTCAAGGCCATTGAGTGGCTGCTGCCAACATACTGACTCAAATCTCTAGCCACTTTAATAATAAAAAATTGGATGTAATAAATGTATCACTAGTCACTTTAAACAATGCCACTTTATATAATGTTTACATACCCTACATTACTCATCTCATATGTATATATTGTACTCTATACCATCTACTGCATCTTGCCTATGCCATTCGGCCATCGGTCATCCATATATTTATATGTACATATTCTTATTCATTCCTTTACACTTGTGTGTGTATAAGGTAGTTGTTGTGAAATTGTTAGATCACTTGTTAGATATTACTGCACAGTCGGAACTAGAAGCACAAGCATTTCGCTACACTCACATTAACATCTGCTAACGATGTGTATGTGACCAATAAGATTTGATTTGATCCTCCTGGTGCCACTGTGGCGGATTAGCTAAATCTGTTTTGGCACAGGCCGCCTCAGGCAGGTTAGTAACCAGTCAAATACACACCAAGTCACATTTAAAGAGAATATGGTGAGAATTTTAGTCTAACAGTGTTCCTTCTGCCAGTGACATTTGAAGGTTTTTTGTATATGACGGTGCAAGCGTGAAACAAAATTGAACATTAAAAAGGGTCCACTTAAATTATTTTAAAATGGCAGTACATAAGAATAAGAGCTAGGTAATCAAATCAATTTTATTAGTCACATGCGCCGAATACAACAGTAAAATGCTTACGAGCCCCTAACCAACAATGCAGTTTCTAAACAATATGGATAAGAATAAGAGACAAAAGTAACAAGTAATTAAAGAGCAGAAGTAAAAGAACAATATGACCAGGGTGGCTGGAGTGGCTTGAGTCTTTGACAATATTTAGGGCCTTCCTCTGACACCGCCTGATATAGAGGTCCTGGATGGCAAGAAGCTTGGCCCCAGTGATGTACTGGACCGTTCGCACTATCCTCTGTAGTGCCTTGCGGTCCGAGGCCAAGCAGTTGTCATACCAGGCAGCGATGCAACCAGTCAGGATGCTCTCGATGGTGCAGCTGTAGAACCTTTTGAGGATCTGAGGACCCATGCCAAATCTTTTCAGTCTCCTGAGGGGAAATAGGTTTTGTCGTGCCCTCTTCACGACTGTCTTGGTGTGTTTGGACCATTCTAGTTTTTTGCTGATGTGGACACCAAGGAACTTGAAGCTCTCAACCTGCTCCACTGCAGCCCTGTCGATGAGAATGGGGGCGTGCTCGGTCCTCTTTTTCCTGTAGTCCACAATCATCTCCTTTGTCTTGATCACTTTGAGGGAGAGGTTGTTGTCCTGGCACCATACGGCCAAGTCTCTGACTGTCGTTGTCGGTGATCAGGCCTACCACTATTGTGTCATCGGCAAATTTAATGAGTCGTGCCTGGCCGTGCAGTCATGAGTGAACAGGGAGTACAGGAGGGGACTGAGAACGCACCCCTGAGGGGTCCCTGTGTTGAGGATCAGCGTTGCGGATGTGTTGTTACCTACCCTTACAACCTGGGGGGCGGCCAATCAGGAAGATAACGACTAACTAGCTGACCGGCAGCTCCATGTACTAACTAGCTGGATTAATGTTGATAGCTCATGTGTTAGCTAGCTAAGATGATCACCTTTATTGTCCGTTTGTCATGTTCACTGCCGAAAATATTCACTGTGATTCAAATGCTAATCGGTTAGCATGTTAATCGAAGCCCATGATGAGTCAGTGGTACAAACTGGCTATTAACTAAATTGACTAGCTAGCTTGGATTAACATTACACAATTCCTTTTAGGTCATTGTTTGCATGTTCACCGAGGTAGCTTGCTGGTAATTAGCTGGTGATTTTTAGCACAGCTGAACCAGTCAACAGGCAATGAATGAATACATGTTTTAACTCTTACCTATTTTTCAGCATAAGAAGAACCTGAAGCATAAGGGTAAACAAGCAGCACTTCAGTATGTTGTCTTTGTATTGCCTAAATTATAATAGATCATATATGAAAGCTCAGGCTTTGTGGTCAGATTGGTAGCTAAATCATCCTGGTCTAGCTGGTTTGTGACTTTGCTACTTACAGGAATACATTATCATATTATTTAAGTATATATGTTACATGCTTTCTCAAATGTAAGAGCGAAAGCCTTAGGATTATAAAATGTAGCTTTGTGAACAGATTGATAACTTGTAGCTACATAATTCCTTTCCATTCATGATCCCCTTTATTATGTGCTTAAGGGTCATCGCTGAGGAAGGTCTGCAGGATGAGAAGGGCCATGAGGTCATGGACTTCTTGAAGGAATATGCTTTTGGTGAAGATGAGACACACACACACACAAGACAGACAGGTGAACATCGACTGGCAGAGAAGCAGCTGATCTGGTTCCCCCCTAACCTTCCTAGGTTGATGCTGGTGGAGGTGGCTGCTGTACATACCAAGCTAGTGGTGTAGGTCTTATAAATGCTCTAGCCTTGTCCCAAATCTGTTCATGCTGTCTTGCTAACTCCTACTGTATGATAGTTGCTCTTTGTTGACTGTTGCTGGGTGTTATCGTCTACCATCAGCACCGGCCTGTACCGTCCTTGCCCTAAGCTCTCTCCTGGCCACTTACACTAAGTCTGAATTTGTCCTGCTAGGTAACCTAAACTGGGACATGCTTAAACCACTTAACCAAGTCTTAAAACAATGGGACTCCCTAAATCTCTCTGATTATTACCAATTCCACAAGATATTACTCCAGATGATGCATATTTATACTCAGCTGGTCCCTCCCTGGCTTTTGTGTTAAACACTCTACAACAAGCTTTCTTAGTGTCCACCAAGCTTTCTCTGCCCTTAACCTTGTTCTGAACACCTCCAAAACAAAGGTAATGTGATTCGGTATGAAGAATGCCTGCCATCGATGAGCGCAAGGTCATTCTCAAAGAGAAGGGAATATGCTTAAAGTGCTGTACTTCATCCTCTCACCTGGAAAAGGACCACCATAGCATTGAAAAGTAAAAAGTGTGAACGTAAACGGCACAGCACAGCAATAAATCCAGGCCCTGCCCCTCGGACCAAACAGCCCCCCGGCTCTATGTCAGAGAACGGCGGGGAGGGGGAAAGAAACCCTACCAGTCCACCCACAATCAGCTCCCAATGTACTAAGGTATGTGGTAAGGGTCTTACAGCCTGTTCATGCTCAGAGATTTGCCTATTGTGAGTATATCCCAAGGTGCACCGTAAAAGCGCTGTCAAGCTGTACGCTATACTAGACGTCAGAGCAACCACTCATTGGCAAGATCAGACTTCTTCAATCTGTTCAGTATTCAAGGCAACCCATCTCCCTACTCTCTGAGGACCTGAGCTGGAATCATGGAAATGGCAGGAAGAAATGAGGACAGCTTCCAGATCGAGGCAGTGAATAGAGGGGTAAGCCCTTCCTTCACTCATCGAGTGCAATGAGATCCTCAATAACAGATGAGAAATACCAACCCCAGAGGTAACACTTTACCACGCCTACCTCAAGTCTGCGGCCACCCACATTCCAGAGCTCAGTCAAAATGCCCAGATCCTTCTGTTGCTTGGGAGAGACATCGTCAGAGTGCATAAAGTGAGACAACAAACCAAGGAACCACACGATGTCCCTTTGCTCAGAGACTCGACTTAGGCTGGGTCCTAGTAGGAAAAGTATGCCTGGGAAACGCACACAAGCCAATCGTGAACAGCTTCAAAACGAATGTGTTGGAGAACGGACGGCCCTCCTTCCTCACTCCGTGTCAGAGCTACATTCATCTGAAAGAAAAGGTGATCTACGGCGGGGAGCAACAGGACAAGAGAAACAGCTGTGTAGCTCCTCTCCCCTTCAGAGTACCCAGGCCAACTCTCCCGAACAACCGCACGCAGGCACTCACCCGTCTCAACTCTCTACGCCGTAGCCTGGACAAGAAGCCTGAGATGAAAGAGCAGTTTGTTACCTTCATGGAGAAGATATTCGTAAACAACCATGCAGAGCCAGCACCGCCACTGAAGGACGGGGAAGAGTGTTGGTACCTCCCGGCCTTCTGGGTCTACCATCCACAAAAGCCGGGTGGTTCCACAGATCAGGGTGGTTTTCGACTCCAGTGCGCAGCAGTATGGTCTCTCCCTCAACAACATGCTGCTCACAGGTCCAGACCTAAACAACAGTCTTCTGGGAGTTCTCATCCGCTTCAGGAAAGAACCTGTAGCAATAACAGCAGATATCCAACAAATGTTTCGTTGTGAGAGGAGATCACAGAATCTACCTGAGATTCTTATGGTACAGAGACAATGACATCACAAAAGGCATCATCGAATTTAGGATGATGGTCCACGTCTTCGGCAAGAGCCCATCTCCTGCCGTCTACGGGCTCAGGCGAGCCACTCAAGAAGGTGAGCAAGACCACAGAGCAGACCCTCGACAGTTCATGAAGAGACATTTCTATGTGGATGATGGGCTCAAGTCTCTGCCCACAGACACAGAGGCCATCGACCTGCTATGAAGAACACAAGCATCACTCGCAGAGTCCAAGATTGCATCAAACATTGCGATTGTAATGAAGGCATTTCCCCCAGAAGACCATACCAAGGGCATAAAATATTTAGGCCTCTAGGGGAGAAACCACACCCATGCAACGCAGTCTTGGTTTATGCTGGGAAATAGCAACAGACACCTTCACCTTCAGAGTATCAGTCAGCAGCAAACCATTCACACGACGTGGAGTCCTGTCAACGGCAAACAGCCTCTTCGACTCTCTCAGCCTGGTAACTCCAGTAAACATACAGTACAGAGGCATACTGCGGGAACTGAAGAAAATCTGAAAGAATGGGAAGCATGGAAGGCCTCACTACAGGATCTGAAGCAGCTGCATATCCCACACACCTACAGTGGTTGCTCAACTAAAAGTTTTGTGAATATGCTGCGTGACTTAGAGGTAATTTTTGGTTTAGTAAGGTACCCTGCGTCACTACTTCATTGCTCCAGACCAGAGCAAGGGGGAGTTCAAATAAAATCAAATAAAAGTTTTGTCACGTGCGCCGAATACAACCTTAGAGTGAAATGCTTACTTACAGGCTCTAACCAATGGTGCGAAAAAAAGAAGGGAAAAAAAGGTGTGTGTGTGTGTGTGTGTGTGTGTGTGTGTGTGTGTGTGTGTGTGTGTGTGTGTGTGTGTGTGTGTAAGTAAAGAAATAAAACAACAGTAAAAAGACATTTGAAAAAAGAGTAGCAAGGCTATATACAGACACCTGTTAGTCAGGCTTATTGAGGTAGTATGTACATGTAGGTATCGTTAAAGTGACTATGCATATATGATGAACAGAGAGTAGCAGAAGCGTAAAAAGAGGGGTTGGCGGGTGGTGGGACACAATGCAGATAGCCCGGTTAGCCAATGTGCGGGAGCACTGGTTGGTGGGCCAATTTAGGTAGTATGTACATGAATGTATAGTTAAAGTGACTATGCATATATGATAAACAGAGAGTATGAATGAGTTAGAGCACTGATTATGCTTTTGGGTCTCAAGGCGCTACTGTGTCTCTAAAAATACACTTCTTTTTTTGTTACTACTCATCAGTATTACTTACTAAAACTGTTGTTACACTAAGGTTTTTATTCTAAGAGAAACTTAGACTACAATTACGGTGTGGAAATGTTAGGATTATTTTGCTCTGACTGTAGTACTGTAGCCTGCTCCCGACCAGTCACATTGTACAGCACCTGAGTGGTGTAGTGGTCTAAGACACTGCATCGCAGTGCAAACTGCAGTGCTACAGATGCTGGTTCCTGCCTGTGCCGGCCACGACCGGGAGACCCATGAGGTGATGGTAAGCTTTTGATTTCTTTCCCTCAAAAAACAGAAATAAATCATTCTAAATAACAAACTGGCTTCATGTACAAATGAGTAACAATGTCTCATCCCATGTTCAAGAATGGCCTTTGTCTCGCTCACTTTACGTTATTTGAAAACAAAATAATCTCCAAAATAGAGTTATTTTTTAAAACAAAGCTATTATTATTATTATTATTATTAATTCATTTAGAATTATATAAAAGCCCCTTAGATATTCTCACAGATATATTATTAACCCTGTTTTTCACAAGAGTAGCAGGTTGTGAATTCTGTAAACAACGTTTCTAGCAGGACAATATATGTGGGTCATATTGATCATGGCTCCCGAGTGGCGCACAATGGGATTGCCTTGCAGTTCTCCAGCTTTATCCACTGAGATAGCGGTAAGCGCACAAGGTTCAAGGCACGAGGGCAGGAAGCACAGGACAGGCCGCAGAGCAGCGCACAGAAGACGGACTTAGACCATGGGGAAGGGAGAAAGGGGGTGGACCCCCACCCCGCCCCACTGGGTAGCACAGAGCAACACTTTAAGGGGCATTGCATTAATAATGGCGCTGACTAGGGAAACATTCCCGCTGTTCTTAGTGCCTGTCTGCACGTTCAAACTAAAACACTAAAGGCGTCAGTCAAAGGTTATACTTAAATCCAAACTGGATTTAATGAAAAATGACATGAAAAGCGCACATTTGTAAATCCCAAACTCTAAACATAATTGGAGCGGTATATACAAATTATTTGTGACATTGTGGTTACAATAAAGAATGTAAACAGGATGTAAACAAGATGCTGTGGCGATGGACAGCGGGAGGCATTTTGAAAACAGGTTTTCAAACATCTGTTTTTCACAAGTGTACTGAAGTACTGTCCATGACTGATGCAACCCGAAAAAACATTAAAGACAGAGTTAATGAGTACTTGAGGTCACCGAGAAAGTCTGGACATGGCCTGCTCTCCCTTATGTAAGGAATTAGGCACTTGACCATGTTTACTACAGTATGTAGTGTAGGCTATGTTTACTTGTCAGACTGCACAGTAGCCTAATAAACAAATGCAGGCGGCTTCTATCTTCAAAATGCTTTAAATAATTTATTACCAAAATGTTTAAAAGTGCGTGTGGGCGGCCTCATGCAACCACAAAATGTCGGATAAAGCATAAACTATACAGTACTGCATTTCTTCATCAGCATCTTTATGCTTTCGTTAATAAAATGATGATAAAAATATTATTTCAAAATGCAGATGTTTATTTAGTTATGGATCCATAATGAATTACTATGGGAATAATATCACTGAATGACAGAAATATTGGGAAAAAAGAAGGCTAATTGTTCTCTTCATCCGAAGAGGAGGAGCAGGGATTCGACCAAAACGCAGCGTTGTGAAATGACATATTATTTATTTAAACAAGACGAAAAACGAACTATACTTGATAATCAAACAAAATAACAAAACGATGTAGACAGACCTGGACATAAGAACTTACATACAACGAAGAACTCACGAACAGGAAGAAATGACTACACAAACGAACAAACGGACAAACAAACCGAAACAGTCCCGTGTGGCGCGACAAACACAGACACAGGAGACAACCACCCACAACAAACAATGTGAAACCACCTACCTTAATATGGCTCTCAATCAGAGGAAACGTAAACCACCTGCCTCTAATTGAGAACCATATCAGGTCACCCATTAACCAACATAGAAACACATAACATAGACTGCCCACCCAAACTCACGCCCTGACCGACTAACACATACAAAATAACAGAAAACAGGTCAGGAACGTGACACTAATGAAGGTAAACAAATTGTTGCTTACTGGAAAATACTCTTTCAAACACACACGGTCACGTTGTACAGCGCCATTATGGCTATTAGCAGGGCTATTAGCAGGGCAATAGACTTCCCTAGAAGGAGGGTAGGGGGAGAATACTATCATCAAATGCATTTCTTAGTTAGGTTGGCTGTATCACAACCGGCCGTGATTTGTTGCAAGTTTTATCCACCAGAACAAATAATATAACAAATATTGTGGGTAAACTTAAATATACTAATTGATTAAAAAAACATTATCAATTGGAACCTTTAACATGTGGAAGGGGGAAAAAGTTATATTATTATTATTAACCATGTTTTTTTTACATGTGTAGCAGGCTGTGAATTCTGCAAACGTTTCTAGGATAGGCTATTAGCAGGACAATATATATTGGTCATATTGGTCCTGGCTCCTGAGTGGCACAGTGGTCTAAGGCACTGCATCTCAGTACAAGAGGCATCACTACAGTCCCTGGTTTGAATCCAGGCTGTATCACATCTGGCCATGATTGGGAGTCCCATAGGGCGGTGCACAATTGGCCCAGCATCATCCAGGTTTGACTGGCCGGGATGTCCTTGGTTTCTCTCTCTCTAAAAAACATAAATAAATATTTTGGCCTTGATAAATATTATTTTGACCTTTATTCAGATTACAATCACTCACTTTTTTTTCTCCAAAATATCTGCTTGTCAACTATTTAAGCACCGTTTTGTGTTGCTCTGAGAAAAGCATAGAGAAATGAACATTTTCAATTATATTCCATGATATTCTTAAGATATAAACTCGGCAAAAAAAGAAACGTCTCTTTTTCAGGACCCTGTCTTTCAAAGATAATTTGTAAAAATCCAAATAAAAGATCTTTATTGTAAAGGGTTTAAACACAGTTTCCCATGCTTGTTCAATGAACCATAAACAATTAATGAACATGCACCTGTAGACACTAACAGCTTAGGCAAATTAGGTAGGAAATTAAGGTCACAGTTATGAAAACTTAGGACACTAAAGAGGCCTTTCTAATGACTCTGAAAAACACCAAAAGAAAGATGCCCAGGGTCCCTTCATCTGCGTGAACGTGCCATAGGCATGCTGCAAGAAGGCATGAGAACTGCAGATGTGGCCAGGGCAATAAATTGCAATGTCCATACTGTGAGACGCCTAAGAGAGCGCTACAGGGAGACAGGACGGACAGCTGATCGTCCTCGCAGTGGCAGACCACATATAACAATACCTGCACAGGATCGATACATCCGAACATCACATCTGCGGGACAGGTACAGGATGGCAACAACAACTGCCCAAGTTACACCAGGAATGCACAATCCCTCCATCAGTGCTCAGACTGTCCGCAATAGGCTGAGAGAGGCTGGACTGGGGGCTTGTAGGCCTGTTGTAAGGCAGGTCCTCACCAGACATCACCGGCAACAACGTCGCCTATGGGCACAAACTCACCGTCGCTGGACCAGACAGGACTAGCAAAAAGTGCTCTTCACTGACGAGTCGCGGTTTTGTCTCACCAGGGGTGATGGTCGGATTTGCATTTATCGTTGAAGGAATGAGCGTTACACCGAGGCCCGTACTCTGGAGCGGGATCAATTTGGAGGTGTAGGATCCGTCATGGTCTGGGGCAGTGTGTCACAACATCATCGGACTGAGCTTGTTGTCATTGCAGGCAATCTCAACGCTGTACGTTACAGGGAAGACACCCTCCTCCCTCATGTGGTACCCTTCCTGCAGGCTCATCCTGACCAGACCCTCCAGCATGACAATGCCACCAGCCATACTGTTCGTTCTGTGTGTGATTTCCTGCAAGACAGGAATGTCAGTGTTCTGCCATGGCCAGCAAAGAGCCCGGAACTCAATCCCGTTGAGCACGTCTGTGACCTGTTGGATTGGAGGGTGAAGGCTAGGGCCATTCCCCGCAGAAATGTCTGGGAACTTGCAGGTGCCTTGGTGAAAGAGCGGGGTAACATCTCACAGCAAAAATGGGCAAATCTGGTGCAGTCCATGAGGAGGAGATGCACTGCAGTACTTAATGCAGCTGGTGGCATTAAGTAATGCAGCTTTGTGCAAGGCAATTGATCAGCATTAAAAACTTTCTGGATGGGGCCTCCCGAGTGGCGCAGTGGTCTAAGACACTGCATTGCAGTGAAAACTCCATTGCTACAGATGTTGGTTTGATACCTGTCTCACCCCATGTTAAAAAAAGGCATTTTTCTCTCTCACTCTAGGCTCACAGCATCGTTTCCAGGCTGCGTCACATCCGGTCATGATTGGGAGTCCCATAGGGCGGCGCACAAATGGCCCAGCGTCATCCGGGCTTGGCCGGGGTAGGCTGTCATTGTAAATAAGAATTTGTTCTTAACTGACTTGCATAGTTAAATAAAATAAAAAGACACTGCATCGCAGGGCAAACTGCATTGCTACACATGCTGGTTCGATACCTGTGCCGGTCATGGGGGACCCATGAGGCAGCTTTTAGTTTCTCTCCCTCTAAAAACAGAAGAAATCTAAATAACAAACTGGCTTTATTTAAAAATAGGGAGAATGTCTCACCCCATGTTCAAGAATGGCCTTTTTCTCACTCACTCTAGGTTTAATGAAAATGAAATCATCTCCAAAATATATATCTATTTTTTAAATGAAAGCGATTATTATTATGAATTAATTAATTAATAATTATATATAAAAAATATAAAAAATATCACAGATCAGATTTGCCCTAAAGAAAAATGCCCCTTAGATATTTATTTAAAATCCTCCAATCCTCTTATGCTCTTAGTACTGTAGCCTACTCCGGACCGTCAAGTTGTACAGCGCCATATTTTCCTTTCCATCTTAACGGAAACCCTGAGGGTTTTTCCCCACCATTTTTATTGGAATAGAAACACCATAATATTAATCAAATTCATTAAGCTACATTTCTTAAAATCAATCCAATATACTATGTTCTTACAAAAAAGGTTTTAAATCCTCTACTAATGCCAATATTGAAGACTATCAAGTGCTTCTCAAAGATGCCCTCTGGTGGTCAAACTAGCACTAACTAGCATTAATGGTAAAAATGTCTGACAATTAAATAATGTGCCATAGAATTCTGCTGAAGCCTGCAAGGTGTGCTGCAGTATGACGCAACTTTTAAAGGAGGAACCACTGTACACTAAGAATTCCCTCTCAAAGGCAAAACGCACAGAGCTATGTGTGGTTTCAGATGCTTCCAACAAAGCCATCGATGCAGTGGCGTACCACAGAGCCACTGACAAAGATGGACAAAGTGAAGTGGGCTTTGTTATTGGGAAAAGCCAAGTTAACCCCTCAATCTGAGCCGAGCATATCCCGCCTCAAACTATGTGGAACAGTGTTGGCAGTAGGAATGGCAGAGCTCATCCTAGACTAAATAGACCTCAAACCAGACATTGTTAACTTCTATTGCGACAGTAAAGTAGTCTTGGGATTGTGGCGTACAGCAGGTCAGCCACCAGGGGGAGACTCGTCGAGGGCTGGTGACAGACGGAGTATACATCACGAGGCGATGGCTCCATCTGCTGGACGTGCCAGGTCTCGATGGTCTCTCCGGCCAGGACTAATTGGGGTTGATTGGGAGTTGGTAAGTAATCAAGGGCTGATTGCTCACCAGCTGTACAAGCCCCATAAAGCTGCCAGAAGGGCAGCACACAGGGGAGAGACTAGGGAAAGAAAGGACTCCTGTATAGTTGGGGACGGTTGCAGAGGTAACAGGAGTGAGTTCAGTTTTTGATCCCCACAGGATACAGCAAGACCCGGAGCCCAGAAGACGGTCTCTTGGGGGAGACCTATTCTTTTCTTTTGGACTATTATTTTAATAAACACCTTTGAAACTGAGTTAATCCTACTCTGTCCGTGTCTGATCTGTGTAAACGTTTTGACCAAACCTCCAACGCATCTTCTCTCACAAAAAAACATTTGTTGGATATCTGCCGTTATTGCTACATGTTCTTTCCTGACGCGGATGAGAACTCCCAGAAGACTGTTGTTTAGGTCTGGGCCTGTGAGCAGCATGTTGTTGAGGGAGAAACCATACTGCTGCGCACTACGTGCCCACAGAATACAATCCCGTCGACCACACCTCAAGGTCGGTTCCTCCATCCAAGCTCACCAGTACATCATGGTCCACAGGACCAGCGTTCCTGTACAAACCTAACCAAGCTCACCCAGAGATGCAAGTTCCCTTTGAGCTGGTCAGTCCAGACTTGGATGTGGAAATCCGCCCCCAGGTGAAAGGCTACATCACTCAAGTCAAAGACAAACCAGTTACCTCAGAGCGCTTCACGCGCTTCTCCACCTGGAAATCCATACTGAGAGCTGTTGCATTCCTCATCCATGTTGCTCGCCAGCCGAACAAATGCAGAGGTTGGCATCAGTGCAACAAACTCCGCACCCCAGCAGAGCTGTCTCAAGCCAATAATGTAATCCTCAGGTCAGTTCAAAGAGAAGCCTACGCTGAAGTGTTCACTGCACACAAAGAGAAAATAAACATTTCTAAGAGCAGTACACTTTCAAAGCAGAATCGCATGTCGGATGGAGGTCTCATCAAAATAGGAGGCCGTCTAAAACATGCATGGCTGGACAGTGTCAAGAAGAATCCACTTATCCTACCAAGACACAGCTACATCTCCAAACTGCTAATACGGCACTACCACGAGCAGGTGAAACACCAAGGCTGTCTCTTCACAGAAGGAACCGTCAGAGCAGCAGGCCTGTGGATTGTCGGGGGTAAGACGCTCATCAGCTCTGCCCTACACAAGTGCATCACATGCCAGAAGCTCCATGGCAATCAGAAATAACAGAAAATGGCAGATTTGCCACCCGCACGCCTCAGCACATCCCCTCTCTTCACGTATGTGGGCTTGGATGTCTTTGGCCCTTGGACAGTCACTGCTCGCCGTACCAGAGGAGGTCAAGCTCAAAGCAAACACTGGGCAGTGCTTATCACCTGCATGAGCACTCGGGCAGTGCACATCGAAGTCATAGTGTCAGCTGCATCACCTCCAGCTGCATCAACGCCCCCAGGAGGTTCTTCGCCATCTCTGGACCAGCAAAACAGCTAAGATCAGATCGTGGAACATAGGAGACTGTATGGAGTTGGAACTCGGAAAGGAGCAGCGTCACAGGCCTAGAGTCCAGAGCTACCTAAGTGAGCAAGGTTGTACATGGGATATCAACTCTTCTCACATAGGAGGTGCCTGGGAGCGCATGATTGCAATGGCACGCAGAATCCTTGACTCCATGCTGCTACAGAATAAGTCTCCTCAACTATCACATGAAGTTCTGTGCACCCTTATGGCTGAGGTCACAGCCATTATCAATGCCAGACCTCTAGCTCCTCTATCCACCAATCCAGACTCACCATTCATCCTGATTCCCGCTATGCTGCTTACCCAAAAGGTTGGCGCACCTCCTCCTCCCAGAGATTTCACTGACAAAGACCTCTTCAAGAGCCAGTGGAGAAGGGTGCAGAGCCTCGCCAGAAAGTTCTGGTCTTGCTGGGGCCGTGAGTACCTCCCCACCTTGCAGGGCCGACAAAAGTGGACTTAAGCTCACTGCAACCTACAAGAGGGAGATCTTGTGCTCTTAATAGACAATCAAGTCACCCGCAACGTGTGGCCCATGGCACTGGTCTCTTCCACCTTCACTAGAAGTGACAGTAAAGTGCGCAAAGTGGAACTCAAGATTACTATACGGGGGACCACTATAAGAAGTTCCTGAGACCCATCTCAGGGGTCATACTCCTTTTAGCCAAAGAAAACTGAGGGTTTGCTAGTCTTTGAGGTATGTGTGTAACATTAATTAATAGTGGCCTCTTTCAGATGAATTGCAAATCACTTATTGGGAAAAGTTCCTTCCACAGTACAAACGCAGTGCAAATTCACACATTGTTCATTGCTGTTGGCATCAACAGCAGATTATTGTGGTCTGATACATAGGCTACACTTGTTGCTGACCATGGTATTTGGCTGTTTATTCTGCCTTCTATTCTTTTGGCCAAGCGCCTTTTGATTTGGCGCCATCCAGTGGCTGTTTTGTGTAGTCGCTAGCGTGTACTACGTTGTGCTACTTTGTCCATGTTTTTCCTGGAGAGAAGTGGCTTCTTTGCTGCCCTTCTTGACACCAGGCCATCCTCCAAAAGTCTTCACCTCACTGTGCATGCAGATGCACTCACACCTGCCTGCTGCCATTCCTGAGCAAGCTCTGTACTGGTAGTGCCCCGATCCCGCAGCTAAATCAACTTTAGGAGATGGTCCTGGCACTTGCTGGACTTTCTTGGGCACCCTGAAGCCTTCTTCGCAACAATTGAACCGCTCTCCTTGAAGTTCTTGATGATCCAATAAGTGGTTGATTTAGGTGCAATCTTATTGGCAGCAATATCCTTGCCTGTGAAGCCCTTTTTGTGCAAAGCAATGATGACGGCACGTGTTTCCTTGCAGATAACCATGGTAGCCAGCCAAACTCCAATGATTCCAAGCACCACCCTCCTTTTGAAGCTTCCAGTCTGTTATTCGAACTCAATCAGCATGACAGAGTGATCTCCAGCCTTGTCCTCGTCAACACTCATACCTGTGTTAACGAGAGAATCACTGACATGATGTCAGCTGGTCCTTTTGTGGCAGGGCTGAAATGCAGTGGAAAAGTTTTGGGGGGATTCAGTTCATTTGCATGGCAAAGAGGGACTTTGCAATTAATTGCAATTCATCTGATCACTCTTCATAACATTCTGGAGTATATGCAAATTGCCATCATTCAAACTGAGGCAGCAGACTGTGAAAATGTATATTTGTGTCATTCTCAAAACTTTTGGCCACGACTGTACAGTGTTTGTCAAGTATTATATTGTCACTATGAAACATTGGTTAGACTCTGTTGTGCATTTAGTCTGAGCCGCTCCAATAATAAACATTTTCTGTATTGTTAGTTTTACACCGTTTCAACTATAAAACTGGAGGTTTATGAAAAGCCTATCCCTGACTCTGGTTCAGTTCTTGATTGGAGTTTGGCTGGCTGTCAAATTATGATTGCATACACCTTAAGGAGGACAGTACAAATGCATGTAATTTATTGTGTAATTTCAGTCATCTTGGGGACACAGGATAAGTCAGAGGAATCTACACTAGGAAACTGAAATGTGTCTTCGGGATTTAACCCAACCCCTCTGAATCAGAGAGGTGCGGAGGGGTGCCATAATAGTAATCGGCGCCTGGGGAACAGTGGGTTAACTGCCTTGCTCAAGGGCAGAACTGATTTTTACCTTGTCAGCTCGGGGATTTGATCCAGGAACCTTGCGGTTACTGGCCCAATGCTCCTACCCGCCATGGTCTTGTTATGGTCTTGAGTAAGCAAAAGATACATGATGTGCAGTTTCAATTGGCATGCCAACCCTCAGTGTCAACCCAAATTGGTAACACTGTCACACTTGAATATTTTGGTTTGAAACATGAACTGCAAATCACTCACTTATTGGGCAAAGTTCCTTCCACAGTACGAACACAGTGCAAATTCACACGTTGTTCATTGCTGTTGACATCAACAGCAGATTATTGTGGTCTGATACATAGGCTACACTTGTTGCTGACCATTGTATTTGGCTGGCTGGTATAAAGAGATTTTTTGAGTGACGATAGCTAGCTAGCCAATCTAGCCTTTGTAGTACCAAGTGCTGACTTGGTGTGTAAATCAAGTAACTTGAGGTAAAAACTCACAGCTACGCTTATCTTTTACACGGGAATGTAAAAAGGATGGTACTTCAATGGTTGGGCAACCCACTTTAACACTAGAAAAGCCAGGCCTCGAGCCATCCCGTTCTGAACCAATTACATTTTAGAAGTTCAATAAATTAATTTTTATATATGCTGTCGCAAAAATAATACTTTGGTTGTGTTTATGAAATTCTTAGATAACATTAAAAGCACATATTTCAAAGAATACAATAGCATTTTCATTAGTTTATGTTACTCAGTCTATATGTTAAAAACAAAACCCACTAAAAACACCACCCTTCAAATGTTAAATCCATCACAAAGAAATCCATGATTGTTTTGTCTTTGCAGTTCTTAAGAAACATTATGATAGAGATTCACCAATACACATCAGTCCCCGTTCAGATGTTTAAAATATGAGTGCATCAGTCTGTGGGACCTCTAACTGATCCAAGTGTAGTATGCATTGGTCAGGAAATCGATTCTAACGTAACGAATCGCCAATTCACTAAAATGTTTTGCTTAAATTACTTGCGTACTTTCTTACATTATCTAGCTAATCATGTAACCTGTTGACAGTCATCGATCTACATTCCGAACAGCCTGGACAAACTGCACGCTGTGCACAGCTTGGCGCACTGACCAAAGCGAGGTCGGCCTGTTCCTGATCTGGCACATTTGCGCGTCACCTTACGCATTCAAATGTTTGTAAAATGGCTTGCGCAATATTAGGCTTTATTAGTTGAGTGACAACCAACTTCATTTCCTAGGTTCTTTTTAATCAAATGTGCTGTTGAAAATTGTGTTTTGCTGGAATAAAAGTTGCCTAAGCTACCTCCAGGAGAAACAACTCTCATCTGGCTATAGCCGACATGCTGATTGGGATTTACATTCGATGTTGGTTGTTTAGGTTCACCATCAGCAATAGTTTTAGTAGTTTTGATTGAAACAATCAGTTTGTCATTTTTAATTATAAACTGGGTGGTTAGAGCCCTAAATGCTGATTGGCTGACAGCCATGATAAATCAGACCGTATACCACGGATATGTCAAAATATTTATTTTTACTGCTCTAATTACATTGATAATCAGTTTATAATAGCAATAAGGCACCACGGGGGTTTGTGGTATATGACCAATCAGCCCAGCCTCACATTCAATTCGCGCATATATGTACAAAATGTATTTCAGCAGATTTCGTGCGTTTTTGTGCATTTTTGGGGTGGTTCAATTCGTTTGAAAATACACGAATTTCTGTGCTACTTAATTCGTGCGAAAAGACACATTTAACCAGTAGGCGACACACAAGCCGTTGCAACAACCATAGACGCGATCGCCTGTATTTATTTATTTTACGTTATGAATATATAGATATTTTGTCTTTTTTTAACCATTTAAACATAAGAGGTTATATATATATTGTCTTTATTTAATCCCTATTAAAACATTGTGGTTTTATGCCTATATGTACTGTTTTCGATTTTTCTGAACAGACTTTTCAGGATAGAATGAATGTAAGCAATGCATGATGGTTAATGGTGTTTTATTCGGTTGTAGTTCCATGTATTTCTTAAAAAATAAACGTGTAAACCATTTTTATTGAACAGAATGTAACTGAAAATACAATGGCAGCCTTGCCATTGTCCATCAATAACAAAACATTTTTTTTTCGTATAACATTTGGGGAAACGTATGCAGTCATTGTAGTCTTTACTTTTGTTGGCCAACCAAAATTACCAAAACGTTAACCCGTAATAAGGCTAGGGTGGCTGAGTGTAAATACATGGCTCTGAGTGTAAGCACACTTTCACTAGAACGTTCTTGTGTTCAATTACCGTCAGTGCGAAATAGCTAGAAAGCTTTCGTATTTCCACTTGGCTGCACCTACGGTTACGATAAAGATAAATCAAGTGCAATACCTGCGTCGACCTGTGTCGAGCAGCAAAACACCGGAAAGCTTCTAGCCTACCGGAAAGTTACAAGAAGAACAAGAATAGTTACCTCATCCGGTCATGTGACACTCTGGATGCCCCCTAAAAGCAATTTCAACGTTTTGAAAAATGACACCTGGTAACCCCAAAAAAATACCAGGTGCATGAAAAGTTTGGACTTGAAAAGAAGAAAAAACATAAAATATTTTCCAGAAGAAAAAACTGAATATTTTTTGAAAACCTCCATAAATCACTCAGGCCAGCACCCATTGATTTGGGGCGGTAGTATAGCGCTGGGTATGCGGGTATGGAAGTCTGGATCCCCCCTAAAAGCATTTAAGGCTCTGTGTGTCTTTAACGACCATACTTTTTCACATCCATCCTTGCTGTGTGTGTGTGTGTGTTGTGTGTGTGTGTGTGTGTGTGTGTGTGTGTGTGTGTGTGTGTGTTGTGTGTGTGTGTGTGTGTGTGTGTGGTGTGTGTGTGTTGTGTGTGTGTGTGTGTGTGTGTGTGTGTGTGAGAGAGCTTTTCTTTGACATCTGTTTAGCGAAATTACTGATTTACAGTTCATGAGGGTTGACGATTCACACATTTAAAGTTTTGGAAAGATCTGACTTTTTTTAAACCTTCGAACAGCACCTATGACCCCATTTTAAGGCACTTCCGGTTGGCACAGGAAGCTATAAGTAATACATTCCTGATCGGGGTATGCTTTTACAGAATCCTGAGTTTTAAGTCTATACGTTAAGAACTGACTGATTTACACAGGGTTGAATGCACTATATATCACAAACTGCTGGTTGGGTATGGCAAAACACTTTTAGGGTGATTTTATCACTTCCGGTTGCTCCAGGAAGCTTAGAATCAACACAGGTAGACATCAGTGGCTGATGGATTATCATTGAAGAGCAGGTTCATAAGACATTCATAACCCACATAGGCTTCAGGTTGTTTAGGGGTGCAGGCAATGTGTTCCTATGGGGTGAGATGTCATTGTAAACTGTTTGATGTAAACACCTTCTTTTAACTGTAAGGGTTAATGCCACACGGTCAATGTTAGGCTTGCACAGAGACCTTAGGAACGTTCCTGAGGTCAAATTGTGCTTCTAAACCTTAACGTTCTCTCTCTGTCTCCCAAAGCAAAATACTTGAAATGTAGAGTCAAGGGTCATTTCTTGTTCTTGTCTCTCTGCGCTCGACCGGCAAGCTACGGTCAAGCGGGGTCTTCGTTGGAACTCGGCAGCGACTATGGTGATGTCTTGTTTTAGGTGTATTCAGAATGCTTTTTGTGGTTTTCACTGTGTTGAAACATATTGCAAACACAAAAGTCAACTAGCAAGTCGTGTCACCTCAGGCCAATTGATATTTTCAGGGCACCAAACTGATACCATCTGACTCCAAACTCACTTTTCCAACTCGTTTAGAAGCCAACTATCACATATTTTCAGAGCAGCCCCAAATTCACAGCGCCTTCCATTAAACCACTATAAAAACATAATAGGTAGTTATGTTCTAGCTGCGGGTCCAGTTTTCATATGTTTAGCCTATGTGAGTCGACCTCGAATCCCAAGTTTCGGCTCGATAGGTCATTCGGGGCCGAGCAAAACTTAATTGGGCTGAAATTCCACTTTTTTCCATGCGCTTGCTACGGGTCCTTGAATGAGCTATCGGACAGAAATGTCGGGGTCCTCGTCTCTATGGCCGAGCCAGTTTCTCTAGCACCTAGTCTTGACAACTCTGGGACTTTTCTAAATGTCACCATTTTGTAATGCTCAAAATGAAGTAAGTCAATGCAAATGCACCGAGGCTTTTTCTGCGTCCGAGACCTTCTAGAGCCACATAACTCGCCGTGCTTAATCGACTCTGAGCGACTGTAACAGGTTTGGAAGTTTCAGAACTCTAGTCTGCGGTTTCTTTAAAAGTTCAAACAAAGTAACTATTCGAGGCACGTTGCCTCTAAGCCTCAGTAGGTCACTTCCATCCTTTCTGTGTGTGTGTAAATTTTCCTGTGAAAATCTGATGGTTAGACGTGACTGATATAGTACTGATTGTATGCTTTCACGAGTATTATTTACATTTTGGATATTAATGACTTTTTTAACCCTCTTCGAAACAGCCTTTTGACACAATTTGGCACTTCCGGTTGGCCAGGAAGCTGAAAGTAAACACATATCCTCATTGGAGTGGGTTTTACAGAAGTCCTGAGTTTTTAAGTTATACGTTAAGAACTCACTGATTTACATAGGGTTGAATGCACTATTCTTTCCATAAACTGCAGGTGTGTGGTATGGCAAACACTTTTAAGGTGATTAACCACTTCCGGTTGTCCAGGAAGCTTAGAATCGACACAGGTAGACCTCATAGTGGCCTGATGGATTGTCATCGAAGACAGGTTCATAAGCATTATTAACCCACATTGGCTTCAGGTTGAATTTGGGAGCAGGGCATGTATTCCTTGGGGAGACATGTCATTGTAAACTGTTTGATGTAAACACCTTCTTTTAACTATTAAGGGTTAATGCCACACGGTCAATGTTAGGCTTGCACAGATCGGGAGGACCTTAGGAACGTTCCTGAGGTCAAATTGTGCTTCTAACCTTAACGGTTCTCTCTCTGTCTCCCAAAAGCAAAAAAATATGAAATTGAGGTCAAAGGGTCATTTGGGTCCTTCTTCTTGTCCCTGTCGCTGCACTCAGACTGAGCTAGCTACGGTCAAAGGGCATCTCGTTGAACTCGGCACGGCGGAGATAATGGCAATGCCATTGCAGGCTTTGTGTGTCTTTAAGCACCGTACTTTTTCACTCCATCCTTTTATCCCCTTTTCTTCGTGGTATCCAATCGCTAGTAATTACTACTTGTCTCATCGCTATAACTCCAGTATGGGCTCAGGAGAGACGAAGGTCGAAAGCCACGCGTCCTCCGAAGCACAACCCAACCAAGCCGCACTGCTTCTTAACACAGCGCGCCTCCAACCCGGAAGCCAGCCGCACCAATGTGTCGGAGGAAAACACCGTGCACATGGCCCCTTGGCTAGCGCGCACTGCCCCGGCCCGCCACAGGAGTCGCTGGAGCGCGATGAGAAAGGATATCCCTACCGGCCAAACCCTCCCTAACCCGGACGACGCTAGGCCAACGGACCTCCGGGTCGCGGCCGGCTGCGGCAGAGCCTGGGCGCGAACCCAGAGACTCTGGTGGCGCAGCTAGCACTGCGATGCAGTGCAGAGGCATCGAGACCCACTTAAAATGTTCGTCTGCAACTGGATCTGTAATTTCTTTTTTTTTTACTCCTTTTTGTGAACATGACCAATTTGTCAATGTACGATTTCTCTTAAATTACGATAGATAAATGGCTGGTTCTTTTTTTCCTGACACCGTATGCTTATGTTACTTTGACGTGAAGCGGTTCAAATTAGCACCCTACTTTACGTTTTTGACCTTTATCCCAGAAAAATGGCCATAACTCAAAAAGCGTTGAGGCCTCGACGCCCTTGTTCGGGGCCAACTGTCCATTACGTCTTCGAAATATTTTCCGTTTAGGAGAAAAGGCCACTGCATTTGAAATGTGCTTGTGCATTTGCATATTATTATTTTCCCTCTGGTGGAATTTCCTAACTGCGGAAAAATGACCAAAATGTGTTCTTTTTAGAAAACGGAAACCGAACGTCCGAGAGATTTAGTTTGATGACTTCCTGAAAGATCTCTCCCCCGCGCACGGCCCGACGCGTCGCGAATTTTAGAAACGTTGCGGACGTCTAGAAGGGACCTTACTTGCAATGTGGCGCGTTTCTCACTAACCATTATGGCGAGTGCTAATGTTCCTTAAGGTATGGAAAGCCTTGGAAAGGCCATAAGTGTAAGCCAACATAATTCATTATTTTACATTAACTATATACATGCATTATGAAGAAAATGGTGTAATTTAGCTCCACGAAATATGAAATGGTTATGAAGAAAATCGTGTATGGTTGCCTACATGACAAAAAGGCGTTCTGATTACAAGTGCACCCGTATCCAAAGTATTAAGCGAAATCAAGCACAGAAAACAGCATTGGCATTAATAAAACAATATTTCCAACGAATTGTCGCAGGAAATGTGCGTCTTTTCTCAAAAATTCTGTTCAGCAAGTCTAAAACAGTACAATATAGGCATACAACGACACATTTTAAAACATGGTTAAACAAAGACAACATTTCTGTATATTATGACGTTGAATTAGCCATTAAGAAGAACAAAATGAAATACAAATTATCGCGTCTACATGGTTGTTGCAACGGCTTGTGTGTCACCTACTGGTTAAATTTGTGTCTTTTCGCACGAATTAAGTAGCACAGAAATTCGTGTTATTTTCAAACGAATTGAACCACCCCAAAACACCCCAAAAATGCACAAAAACGCACGAAATCTGCTGAAATACATTTTGTACATATATGCGCGAATTGAATGTGAGACTGTGTTGGACCAATTACCACGGCTAAGGGCTGTGTCCAGGCACTCTGCGATGCGTCTTGCATAAGAACAGCTCTTAGCCGTGTATATTGGCCATATACATAGGTGGCCATATATAGATGTTACATTTTACTTTATGGGTTGGTTATGTAGGCTTCTTCTAACCCATCACTTTCTACTACATAATAAATCGATTAAATGATATCTTTGCATTAAAAACCAAAGTTTCTCAGAATTTCAGTCATTCCAATAAACGTTATAGCCCTTGATTTTCAGAATAGGATTTGAAATATGGAAGTATAGATTAGCCAAATTGTAACTAAGGACTTATTAGCCAGCCTTACTATGTTGTTTATGTTGTCATGGAGGACTGATTGGGCTCATTGATTCGAGATGAAAAAGAATGCTGCACATGGAATGCATGCTTGAGCGCTACTGAAAAGTGCTATTTAGATGTGAAAAATGAATGCCATATGCTGCATTTGCAATAGGCTATTGTTACGTTTTGTTAGTGACACTTTGATATCTTGATCATATGCAGCTGTTTAAAGGGCCAATCCACAGATGAACAATATCAAAATCATTGCCCCTGTTTTGGTAAAACCTGAGGATGGGCTTGGAGAAATGTAACCATTCTCAGATTAATAGACAGAGATATGGATGCAAGGACTGACCATCCATGATATAAAATGATTGTTTTAACCATGGTATGAGGCTATACAGTGTTTGTTACCTTTACAATGTTTTCAAACATTGGAGAAATTAGTTATATTATATAGTATATATTATAATATATATATATATATGTACACTACCGGTCAAAAGTTTTGGAACACCTACTCATATTCCAAAAATGTCATTTTAAGAAGGCACACCTGTTAATTGAAATGCATTCGAGGTGAGTACCTCATGAAGCTGGTTGAGAGAATGCCAAGAGTGTGCAAAGCTGTCATCAAGGCAAAGGGTGTCAATTTGAAGAATCTCAAATATGACATATATTTTGATTTGTTTAACACTTTTTGGGGTACTACATGATTCCATATGTGTTATTTCATAGTTTGACGTCTTCACTATTATTCTACAATGTAGAAAATAGTTCAAATAAAGAAAAACCCTTTGAATGAGTAGGTGTTCTAAAACTTTTGGCCGGATATATATATACACACACAATACCGGCCAAAAGTTTTAGAACACCTACTCATTCAAGGGTTTTTCTTTATTTGAACTATTTTCTACATTGTAGAAATATATATATACACATACATGTTTGTACTTATAAATTATATTATATAGTTATAATATATAATTTACAAGTCAAAAAATGTATGTAGCAACTACAGATTGCACCTTTAAGTCTATCAAAAGTGTGCGAGTTTGAGCATGTGTCCATTAGGTCTATGGATTTGCATGAATTAGATTGAGCAATAAAAGCCCCACTTTTATTCCATAGGCTGGGATTCGCACAATGCAGCTGTTGCAAGAGCACATTTTTCAATAGCTGTACACTGGTTTCAAAAACAATGATTGATAGGCGGTTTAAACTTATTGAATTTAACCATATTATTGGGTTCAAATACAGATGTAGATTTGTGAACAGCCATCCACAACAACCACAATCCGTAAGGCGCAAATATCTAAATGAGAGAGCAGCAGTGGGATTCACATCAATGCGCAATGTAGATATCAATAATAAGTGATAGCCGTATCGCCGCAGACTACACCACTGCTGTCATCCTTACCTCCAAGCGTTTATTCAAATTGGATAATCTTTGGAATGCCGACAGCAGTCGTACCATTGGAAGACATACCTTGGATTGTAGCCTACAAAAGTTTATTCCTGCTCTTTTCCCGCGATCCATCAAATCCATTTGCTGTGTCATCAAAGTTGTCTCTGACTTGTGGTCAGACTCACTCGGGTGAACCAAACTTAAATTTGCGCCTTTTTTCAATGCTGCTTTGAATGTCACTGAGAAAACAAGTGTCAAAATATTTTCTACCGCAAACATTCTTTCTGAATTTCAAAATAATCCTTGAAGTAATCATCTACATTTTCAAAAGTATCTGTAATCTAATTACAATATTTTTGCTGGTAATTTAACGGATTACAGTTACAGTTGTTTTGTAATACCTTACATGTAACGGATTACATGTTATTCGTTACTCCCCAACCCTGTATACAGGTTAAAGTTCATAATTACATAACGAGGACAGAAATCACTTTTGCTACCTGCACTGCATGGTTGAAGCAGGAGAAGAAGAGAAGCTCACTCCAAGGCTGTCAAAACTTCCAAACGGTTGGTTATGAGATGGGGTGAAATACAAAGTTGTGCTATATTTTCATTGGCTATGTCATGGCACATTTTTCAAGATAACTAATAATACATTACTATCTCTAACACTTTTAATCTGCAAAAACGGCAAATTAATTAGTCGGTAATGGTGACTTCAGATCAAAGTGTAGGCGGTGGGGCTCAGCTCAGATGCCTACACAGGCCTACACCATATACATAATTTACACACACACGCACATACACACACACACGCACGCACGCACGCACACACGTCAGCTCAGACAGATCCAGCTCAGATAGGCCCAGCTCATGAGCTCGACCAGCAGCAGGTTTTAATTTGGAAAGACAAATGAATGTGTTTATTCAATAGATGTCTCTTCATTCACAGTTTAACAATTTTAAATATTGCCACCCATCAGACTATTGTCAATTTAATCTTGTTTTTAGGCTACATCTATTATTATATGTGTGAAATTTGTTTCGATATACACTGAGTGTACCAAACATTAGTAACACCTTCCTGATATTGAGTTGCACCCCCTTTTGTCCTCAGAACAGCCTCAATTCATCGGGGTATAGACTCTACAAGGTGTTAAAAGGGTTTCACAGGGATGCTTGGCCAATGTTGACTCCAATGCTTTCCATAGTTTGGGTGGTGCACCATTCTTGATACACACAGGAAACTGTTGAGCGTGAAAAACCCAGCAGCGTTGCAGTTCTTGACACACTCAAACCGGTGCCCCTGGTACCTACTACCATACCCCGTTCAAATCTTTTCTTGCCAATTCACCCTCTGAATGCACACAATCCATGTCTCAAATGTCTCAAGGCTTAACACTCTTTCTTTAACCTATCTCCTCCCGTTCATCTACACTGATTGTAGTGGATTTAACAGGTGACATCAATAAGGGATCATATCTTTCACCTGGTCAGTCTATGTCATGGAAAGAGCAGGTGTTCCTAATGTTTTGTACACTCAGTGTAGTTATGTGTAGTTTCAATTGGCCATTATCAGATGGGCAGCCAGCTGTCAGGTGAAGGAAGGGCAGGGGGGATGACATGTCCTGCTAAAACTGTTTATCAAACAAAAATGTTAACATCAGGGTGTTAAATAGACTTTGGGAAGAGTCAGGGACATGACTCTTAAAATGGCAAAGATCAATTTTAAATTAATATATTCTATCTGCACTTCTAGTGTTAAAGAAACAGCACCTCTCGTGTTAGCCAAACAAACCGAATGGGGGGGTTAGACCAAAGGTTGCTATCTATAACCATGTGTGGTTACGTTAGCTAACTAGGACACTTGCCAGTTCAACTAGCCAACTCTGAAAGGTGGGAACCGACAGAGAGCTAGAGCCCACTAGTAGAAGTTGCTAAAACTAGTGGAAAACTGCTATTAGCGGTATACTAAAGTAGTGGAGCTAGCAAGCTAACAGCACTAATTGCGTGAAGGCTAGGCTACAGAGGTACTGTAGCTAGCTGACAACAAACAATACTGCTAACAAGCTACCTTAGGTAACTTCACTCTGTTTAGGTGAAGTGGTAACCCACACCAAATGGAACAGTTAAGCTGAGAACTAGGTTTTCTTAAAAAAGCTCTTAAACAGGCTCAGATTCAACAGAGGCGAAAAATGAGGGGAACCAGGGCATTGCATGGTGTTATATAGGCTGGTGGGGCTTAACCCACAAAGCCCTAATTGGCCTGTTAGGTGTGATTGAATAAGGCTTCAGCGAATGACCTGCACGAGGGTATGTCCCATAGTGAGATGTTGAACCGAGTCCACTGGAAGAGAACCCAGGAGTAGCATTTCCTCCTCACTTACTACAGATCCAGTGGTAGGGTGCTGACACAACGAGAGTTCCAGTATATTCTGAATAGCAAACACCAAGTTAGAGATCAGTGGATACTACAGGACAAAAGAAGAGAATGAACGTGGAGACTCAGGAAGGGAAGAGGGAACAGTGGAGCTCTAAAACAGAGTTCCTCCTCACAGTTTGTGGTAACGTGGTCGGCCTGGGAAATGTATGGAGGTTCCCCTATCTCTGCTATAAGAACGGTGGAGGTGAGTTATATTTGGGGAATCCCCCATATGGGTCGTTCTATAAATTAGGGTGGCAGTGAGGATTTATTGTAGTGGACATCTATTTAGGGCTGTTACAAAGTCATTGATAAAAATCTGTAACTTGTTTAATGTTACAACATTAAGATTTAAAGAGGGAACATAGTTGAATCAAAACCTATGTTTACACCCTTTCTCAAGGTTGGAGTTTTCACAGATTTGGCAAAAATCCTGTGACATAAAACACTACCTTTCTTTCCTTACATTTTTGACAGTGTTATTTGTCGTTTTTATACATTAAGTTGCCCCAGCATCTCTGTTAGAGATGTCGACAATGACTATGGCGTGTCTCCTCTCTGACGGCTAGGAAGCTCAGATTCAAACTCCCATTAGACAGCTCTGCAAGCATTATAATGTCAAAATACGTTCCTTACTCACCAAATATGGAGCTTCACTGAGCAATTAGGAATATTTTCAGGCTTTTTATTAACACCTTTTTTGGAGGTACATACCAGCCATAACTGGAGTAAATGAAGATAGTGAGTAACAGTAATATTTGGTGAGGAACAAACGTATTTTGACATTATAACGCTTGCAGAGCTGTCTAATGGGAGTTTGAATTGGAGCTTTGTGGGCATTAGAAAGGAGACACGTCACACTCATTGTTGACAAATCTCTAACGCACAGATACTAGGGAAATGTTGAGCATTTAACAATTGACTTAGACATTTAACTTCAAACCTGAATGAATCATGGACCTTGCTGTCTGACAGATTTTTAAAATCAAATTCAAATTCAAATGTATTTATAAAGCCCTTCTTACATCAGCTGATGTCACAAAGTGCTGTACAGAAACCCAGCCTAAAACCCCAAACAGCAAGCAATGCAGGTGTAGAAGCACGGTGGCTAGGAAAAACTCCCTAGAAAGGCCAGAACCTAGGAAGAAACCTAGAGAGGAACCAGGCTATGAGGGTGGCCAGTCCTCTTCTGGCTGTGTCGGGTAGAGATTATAACAGAACATGGCCAAGATGTTCAAATGTTCATAGATGACCAGCAGGGTCAAATAATAATAATCACAGTGGTTGTCGAGGGTGCAACAGGTCAGCACCTCAGGAGTAAATGTCAGTTGGCTTTTCATTGAGAGTATCTCTACCGCTCCTGCTGAGAGTTGAAAACAGCAGGTCTGGGACAGGTAGCACATCCGGTGAACAGGTCAGGGTTCCATAGCCGCAGGCAGAACAGTTGAAACTGGAGCAGCAGCACAGCCAGGTGGACTGGGGACAGCAAGGAGTCATTAGGCCAGGTAGTCCTGAAGCATGGTCCTAGGGCTCAGGTCCTCCAAGAGAGAGAAAGAGAGAAAATTAGAGAGAGCATACTTAAATTCACACAGGACACCGGATAAGACAGGAGAAATACTCCAGATATAACAGACTGATCCTAGCCCCCCGACACATAAACTACTGCAGCATAAATACTGGAGGCTGAGACAGGAGGGGACGGGAGACACTGTGGCCCCATCCGACGATACCCCCGGACAGGGCCAAACAGGCAGGATATAACCCCACCCACTTAGCCAAAGCACAGCCCCCACACCACTAGAGGGATATCTTCAACCACCAACTTACTATCCTGAGACAAGGCCGAGTATAGCCCACAAAGATCTTCACCACGGCACAACCCAAGGGGGGGGGGGCGCCAACCCGGACAGGAAGATCACATCAGTGACTCAACCCACTCAAGTGACGCACCCTTCCTAGGGACGGCATGGAAGAGCACCAGTAAGCCAGTGACTCAGCCCCTGTAATATGGTTAGAGGCAGAGAATCCCAGTGGAGAGAGGGGAACCGGCCAGGCAGAAACAGCAAGGGCGGTTCGTTGCTCCAGTGCCTTTCCGTTCACCACACTCCTGGGCCAGACTACACTCAATCATAGGACCTACTGCATAGGACCTACTGCGCAACAGCTTTTTCAATTTTTTTAGAGGAATGGAAGATTCGATATAGGCTGATAGTTTTTTATATTTTCTGGGTCAAGGTTTGGCTATTTCAAGAGAGGCTTTATTACTGCCACTTTTAGTGAGTTTGGTACACATAGATAGATGGATAGAGAGTCGTTTATTATGTTCATCATAGGAGGGCCAAGCACAGGATGCAGCTCTTTCAGTAGTTTAGTTGGAATAGGGTCCAGTATGCAGCTAGAAGGTTTAGAGGCCATGATTATTTTCATCAATGTGTCAAGAGATATAGTACTAAATAACTTGAGTGGCTCCCTTGATCCTAGGTCCTGGCAGAGTTGTGCATATTATATGGAGATCTCGGAAATGCACTGTAACTACTTATGTTACACCGCGAAAACGGTTTTCATGGGCACACAAATCCAAATAACCCAGTTAGCTCCGACCGTCACAGGACATCCATGGACGTTCAAAAGTAGATTTTTGATTTAAACTTTCACATATGTTGATTTTAGGTCCGGTCCGGCCCAAAAATAGACGTCTATGATTGGTTCAGATTTGGTCCGGTCCGGCCTTGATTTGGCCCAAACGTAGACGTCTATAATGTACTGTGCACTACTGTGCTGTACTGTACTGAACTATACTCTACTGTACTGTACTCTACTCAAATGTGCTGTACTGTACTGTGCTGTCCAAACGTGTGAAACATTGGTTCAGATTTGGTCCAGTCTAGGACATTTTGTCAGCCAGTTATTGTCATGCAAAAAACTGCTGGTCTCATGGCATTTGACCGTTAATTAACATAAACATGTTTAGCATCTCCAGGCCTCAATGCATACAAGCCCCTGATGCGCACCTTTGGAACATCTACATTTTAAAAAGTCTAATAAATCAATTTAATATACACCGTCACAATACATCCATAATTTATTTTAATCAGGTCTAAAGAAACATTATGACATGACGAAAAATGTATTTCAGAAGAACAGAATATGAGTTGGCCTACTGTAGGCCTATGACCTATGTTATCTGGCTATGCTCCATTACATAGGCCATGGGCACACTTTCACTGGGGATGGGGGGGACATGTTTTATGATTGGAATGTGATACAAAATGACGCAACGGTAACAGGTAGTCCACCTGTGGTAAATTCAATAGATTGGACATGATTTGGGAAGACACATACCTGTCTATATAAGGTCCCACGGTTGACAGTGCATGTCAGAGCAAAAACCAAGTCATGAGGTTGAAGGAATTGTCCGTAGAGATCTGAGACTGGATTGTGTCGAGACACAGATCTGGGGAAGGACATCAAAACATTTCTGCAGCATTGAAGGTCCCCAAGAACAGAGTGGCCTCCATCATTCTTATATGGAGGAGGTTTGGAACCACCAAGACTCTTCCTAGAGCAGGCAGTCCGGCCAAACTGAGCAATCGGGGGAGAAGGGCCTTGCTTGGTCAGGGAGGTGACCAAGAACTCGATGGTCACTCTGACAGATCTTCAGAGTTCCTCTGTGGAGATGGGAGGTCCTTCCAGAAGGACAACCATCTCTGCATCACTCCACCAATCAGGCCTTCATGGTAGAGTGGCCAGACGGAAGCCACTCCTCAGTATAAGGCACATGACAGCCCACTTGGAGTTTGCCAAAAGGCACCTGAAGACTCTCAGACCATGAGAAAAGATTCTCTGGTCTGATAAAACCAAGATTGAACTCTTTGGCCTGAATGCCAAGCATCACGTCTGGAAGAAACCTGGCACCACCCCTATGGTGAAGCATGGTGGTGGCAACATCATGCTGTGGGGATGATTTTCAGTGGCAGGGGCTGAGAGACTAGTCAGGATCGAGGGAAACATGAACGGAGCAAAGTACAAAGATATCCTTGATCAAAACCTGCTCCAGAGAGTTCAGGACCTCACACTTGGGTGAAGTTTCACAATGACCCTAAACACATAGCCAAGACAACGCAAGAGTGGCTTCGGGACAAGTCTCTGAATGTCCTTGAGTGGACCAGCCAGAGCCCAGACTTGAACCCGATCGAACATCTCTGTAGTACTGGAAATAGCTGTGCAGTGTCGCTCCCCATCCAACCTGACAGAGCTTGAGAGGATCTACAAAGAGGAATGGGAGAAACAACCCCAAATACAGGTGTGCTAAGCTTTAGTGTCATACCCAAAAAGACTTGAGGCTGTAATCGCTGCCAAAGGTGCTTCAACAAAGTACTGAGTAAAGGGTCTGAATACTTATGTAAATATGATATATCAGTTGTTGTTTTTTTATAGATTTGCAAAAATTTCTAAAAACATGTTTTTGCTTTGTCATTTGGGGTATTGTGTGTAGATTGATGAGGGGGGAAATCTATTTAATCAATTTTAGAATAAGGCTGTAACATAACAAAATGTGGAAAAAGTCGAGGGGTCTGAAAATATTTAAAGTTAGAAATTTGGCCATAGAAACCATGACCAAAAACACACGTCTTCAAAAACCGACTCAACACACCTCCAGACTGTGTAAGGGCTGTTTGACCAAGAAGGAGAGTGATGGAGTGCTGCATCAGATGACCTGGCCTCCACCCTGTGTACAATGCATTCGGAAAGTATTCAGACACTGTCCCTGATTTATTTAGAATTCAAGGCACACTTAACCAGCATGGCTACCACAGCATTCTGCAGTGATACACCATCTCATCTGCTTTGCGCTTAGTGGGACTATCATTTGTCCCAAAGTCAAAATTGTCTATATCGTAAAAATGTATGAAAACCAAAATGAGCTTATTGGTCTTAATTGGAGTTAGCAGTGTGTTTAAGGTTAAGGTAACGGTTAGGTTTAAAATCAGATTTTATGACTGTGGCTGTGCCAGCTAGTTACCAAGATTCCTCAAGATCAAGATTCATGATGAGAAACGCTAACCTGTGTGCAGCATACCCAACATTTTTTGCTTCCATTATTCAGGATATTTCGAATGACAACCCCATGACACAGTAGCCTAGTATTCACAAAATTATCTTGTGATCAGGCAATGAAATGACAGGACAAATACATTTGTGTCCATGTTACACCTGGAATGTTAAAGGACACAATGCCTTCAGAAAGTATTCATACAACTTTACTTATTCCACATTTTGTTTGGATTGTACAGTCTTTGCACATTATTCTTGAAAAAATTATTCAAGCTCTGTCATGTTGGTTGTTGATCATTGCTAGACAGTCATGTTCAAGTCTTGCCATAGATTTTCAAGCCGATTTAAGTCAAAACTGTAACTAGGCCACTCAGGAACATTCGATGCTGTCTTGGTAAGCAACTCCAGTGTATATTTCGCCATGTGTTTTAGGTTATTGGCCTGCTGAAAGGTGAATTTGTCTGCCAGTGTCTGTTGGAAAGCAGACTGAACCAGGTTTTCCTCTAGGAATTTGCCTGTACTTAGCACAATTCTGTTTCTTTTTATCCCCAAAAAAACTCCATAGTCCTTGCTTATCACAAGCATACCCATTACATGATTCAGCCACCACCATGCTTGAAAATATGAATAGTGGTACTCAGTGATGTGTTTTGCTGGATTTGCCCCAAACATAAGGCTTTGTATTCTGGACATAAATATCATAAAGATTATTTTTTTCAGTTTTACTTTAGTGCCTTATTGCAAACAGGATGCATGTTTTGGAATATTTTTATTCTGTACAGGCTTCCTTCTTTTCACTCTGTCATTTAGGTTAGTATTGTGGAGTAACTACAATGTTGTTGATTCATCCTCAGTTTTCTCCTGTCACAACCATTGAACACTGTAACTGTTTTAAAATCATCATTGGCCTCATGGTGAAACCCCAGATAATTGTTTTACCCAACTACCAATAGGTTTCCTTCCTTGCGAGGCATTGGAAAACCTCCCTGGTCTTTGTGGTTGAATCTGTGTTTGAAATTCACTACTCGACTAAGGGACCTGACAGATATTTGTATGTGTGGCGCACAGAGATGAGGCAGTCATTCACAAAGCATGTTAAACACTATTATCAGGCCATGCAACTGATGTGACTTGTTAAGCAAATGTCTACTCCTGAACTTATTTAGGCTTGCCATAACGAAGAGGTTGAATACTTATTGACTCAAGACATTTTAGCTTTTCCTTTTTAATTATTTAGTAAAAATGTATAGAAACATGATTCCACTTTGACATTATGGCGTAGTGTGTGTAGGCCAGTGACACAAAATCTAAATTTAATACATTTCTAATTCAGGCTGCATCACAACAAAATGTGGAAAAGGTCAAGGGGTGTGAATATTGTTTGACGGCACTGTATAGTCCTAGGCCTATGTTGTTGTTAGAAGTTATTGACCAATTTGCCATATTTTTCATTTTATTCCTGTAAGCACAGACTTGAAACTACATTACAAGTGTTTTTATATTTGATTAAACCATTTTTAAATGTTTATCACATATCACACATTGGCCCCTTTATTAATAGAAAGATCTACACTGCTTTAAAAAGTGGGTTAAGTAAAGATACCAGTTACCAGTATGAATATAAGTTAAAAAGGGAGCTTGGTTAGGGTCTGTAGGGCACAAAATCACTAGTAGCCTGCCTATATTGCAAGTTCACAACATACATATATATGTCTGTTCTTAGGTGCCTTCCTTGTGCCCTACCTGCTGTACGTTGGGCTATGTGGTCTTCCTCTGTTCCTTCTCGAGACATCAATCGGTCAGTACACCCAACAGGGCATTGTCACATGCTGGAGGAGCTTATGTCCGCTTGCTGAAGGTGAGATGTTGCCATACTCCTTCATTCTACTACAGGCAAAAAGGTTAAAGGGATAATTCACCCAAATTACCAAATTACACATTGTTATCAATACCCTGTAAGCAATCCATACTTTTTCCTGGTCCAAAGACTTATGCAGAGAAAATAGACCAATATTTCATTTTGTAATTTGAGTGAACTATCCCTTTAATGTCCCACCTAATATTACCTGTTAATTCTCCACAGGTGTTGGCAGGGCAGAGCTTCTCATCCTGATCTATGACTCTATCATTTACCTCGTGATCCTGGCCTGGACTCTCTTCTACCTGGTGTTCTCTTTCAGTTCTCAGCTACCCTGGGCCAGCTGTGATAACACCTGGAACACAGGTAGGTAGGCCTACATTCTCTGCATGGGGGTAAAACAGGTTACATATGATACACAAAGTTACTGTATATATGTTTTTGGGAGAGAATTCCATTTGACTTTAGTTACTTTTTTATTAGATCAATGTGTGGATTTCACTTCACTAAACCATACTGCCAACTGGACCTCCAAAATCCCCACTACTTCTGCTGCCACTGAGTTCTGGGAGTAAGTAGCCTGCCCCAAACAACACAAAGCAGCATAAGATAAATACTTTATATGAAAACTCTGCAAGACCTCCCTTTAATAATTATCTTACACTAAAATGATGTCCAGTATCTGAAATGGCACCTATTCCTCAGAATAAAAAATAGTGCACAACTTTTGTCCAGTATGTCAAATGTATTGCACCATATAGGGAATAGGGTAACATTTCAGATGCAATTTAAACGTAGCTTGAACTGAAAGTCTCCCTCTAGCCCTGTTTATACCTGCTGCTAACATGCGTCCTTTGTCCTCATCTTGTCCATATGCTGATTGTGCCCACATTTTTAGACAGATTTAGATGATTAAAAGGCGCATTGATCTTTCTGACCACCTCCGGAGGTAGTCAGGCATTGTCTGGATTTCTTACAAGTGTAGATGGATATGGACAGTGAAACCATTTAAATCATCATTATCCCGACCTCTAAAATCATTGACAGGTGGCACCATTTATGGAATCAATATAGGCCTATATCCTAAAATAAAATAAATTATTTGAAGTAATATCTGGCAAATAATTTGCATACAGGGAGGGACCAGGGAATCTGTTCACAATTTGGACACAGTGGACAGCACACTATACCATGTGTAGACGCATGTCTAAAAATGTGGGCACAATCAAAATGTGGATAAGGTCAAAACAAAGGACGCATGTTCGCCGGTAACCAGAATCCCGATATCCCAATTCCCAAGAAAAAATAATAATATGAGAACTCGGACAAGTAATAACATTTTATATGCTGCAGTAATGCAAAAACACAAAATAAGCAGGTGCGAATAGCTGTATAAAACAAACATTAACTCTCTGGCTTCATTCATACATTAGACCAGGCATCACAATGCTAGCAGTCTACCATATTGACTCAACATAAAGTCCCCAATAGAAAACATCTCTTACTTGCATGGCTTCTATGAATTGCATTGCTGACTATCATGTGTAGGCGACCTCTCGACACAGTTACGAATCTCCAACCTAACTGTGTGGCACTGGCAAAGGCTTCAAAATATAAACTGTGGCTAGGCTACTCACTGTTTCCAAAATGGCTGATAGATTGTGTCCACAAAAGTATCTAGGAAACAAACATTTGCAACATTGTTCCATGTAACACTAACAAAAGTGAGAGCACGGGCTTGACTAGTCACCAGGTATAAACGGGGCTTCTGTTGCCCTCCCCCAGGCGTCGTGTGTTGGCTATCTCTGGAGGCATTGGCGAGGTGGGCAGTGTAAGATGGGAGCTGATGCTCTGTCTCCTCGCCTGTTGGGCTGTCTGCTACTTCTGTATCTGGAAAGGAATCAGGTACTCAGGAAAGGTCTGTATAAGAGTTTATGTATATCTTACTACTATACATGATTACACCAGTAAATGTTAAATTACTTCACACATCCATGGAACTACCATAAATCTGATTGTTTAGGTACAGGTGGTAATTGTGCTATGGTGGTAAGTTTTGTTTTTGTCCATACTGTCCCCATTTCATTAGGTGGTGTATTTCACTGCCACATTTCCCTATCTGATGCTCTTGGTGTTGCTGGTGAGAGGGTTGACTTTACCTGGAGCTTGGGAGGGGGTTAAGTTTTACCTGTATCCAGACCCAGTCCGCCTTGCAGACCCCCAAGTAAACATTTGCACCTTTTCATTTGCACATTCATTGAAGAACAAGTTCCAAGCTAAATATGATCAGGTCTTTGCATTCCACTTCTCAATTTCGTGCTGTTGAATTTCTACATGCACTAATGAATCTCTCACCAACCAGGTCTGGATGGAAGCAGGAACGCAGGTGTTCTTCTCCTACTGTATTGGACGGGGAAGTCAAACTGTTTTGGGAAGCTTCAACAAATACAACAATAACTGCTACATGTAAGATTGTTCAGTTTTGACAATACATTTTTTTTCTTAAAACATCTATACTTCAATGGATATGTAGAATTTAATACAGAACAACCTATTCCAATTTTATTCGTTTGACCGCAGTTATAATTAGCATATTTTATTTTATGTCCATTCAGGGACAGCTTTTGGCTGTGTCTGCTGAATGGTTGTACCAGTTTTGTGGCCGGATTTGCAGTCTTCTCAGTGCTGGGATTCATGGCACAGAAACAGGGTGTTTCTGTCGCGATGGTGGCAGAGTCAGGTATGGTGTGGCCGTCACAGTGGCCTTCTGTTACAGCTCTGTGCTTGTTAAAAATGTGTCAAAATGTTTTACGGATGCAGTCAGTTCAGCATGTCACAGCATTATTTAGGGTTATAATTAGTGTCTTAAATGCAATGCTTAAATGCTCAATATGAATGCGAAAATTATAAATGCATTTACCATTTTCACATTCCAATTGAGCATTTAAAACATTTACATTTATAATTTTCACATTCCAATTGAGGATTCAAGCACTGCATTTCTACTTTTTACATTCGAATTCATCATTTCATTTTAGAATTGGCACTGATAACGATCCATAATGTTGTAGCATACTGTGCCATGACATGCACACAAAAAAACTGCATCTGTATCATATGCTAAGAGCATAGTTATTAAGTTATTTTCCTCCAATTCTTGTTTACTGTTGCTCCTAGGTCCTGGTTTGGCATTCATCGCCTTCCCCCAGGCAGCAGCCATGATGCCCTTGCCACAGCTCTGGACGGTCTGCTTCTTCTTCATGCTTCTTCTGCTGGGCATTGACACACAGGTTATTTACCATACCTAAAGACCATGCCCAGCTAACACAGAATGTGCTTGTAACATTCCTTTAAGGTTCTCTTTTGGTTATTTGACAAATAACTTTCCCACAACGTCCTGGGAACCAAACTTTGTTAGCTGGATGTGGTCTACATGCAAAAGTGTATAAAAAATGGGTTGTGTTGATCCCACAATGTACTGTATCTTGATGTCACTTTTATCTTCCTTTTCTATTTTAGTTTGTCATAATGGAGGGAGTGATAACATCTTTCACAGACTTATTCCCTGTTACACTGCGAAGGCCGAGATATCGAGAGGGCTTTGTGCTCCTCTTCTGTCTCTCCTGCTTCCTTATACAGCTGACTCTGATCACAGAGGTGAGACATTGAATTAGCTCCTAATCAACTGTTTTAGACACTGTCCAGAATGATAATGAGTTTAGTTTAACTGTACATATTAGAGTGTAAGGAAAAGGCCAAAGACAAAATAGAACTTCTGTGCAGGTGAGGTAAAATAAGGTCCTGCCCTCCACACACTGGCGTGTCTAGGCCCAGACTGCAAGGTAAAGAATGTTCCATAACAGCAGGTCGTCATTGTAAATAAGAATTTGTTCTTAACTGACTTGCATAGTTAAATAAAGGTTAAATAAAAAAATTACAAATCTGGAAGTGTTGCAATGACCACAGTGTTGATTTACTGACTTCATTAATTTAGCTATCTTCAGTGATATTGTGTATGACTGCTTCCATGTGCTCGATCTCTGATTCCACACTTCACATCTGAATATCAATAGGATCAGCTTTAATATTGCAGACAGATTGTGGCTTGCATCAATGTAATTGTCTGCAACATTTCCAATCCCTCATATATTTTTGGGGTATATATACACCACCGTTCAAAAGTTTGGGGTCACTGAGAAATGTCCTTGTTTTTGAAAGAAAAGCACATTTTTTGTCCATTAAAATAACATCAAATTGATCAGAAATACAGTGTAGACATTGTTAATGTTGTAAATGACTATTGTAGCTGGAAATGGCAGATTTTTTATGGAATATGGAATTTGTATGGAATATCTACATAGGTGTACAAAGGCCCATTATCAGCAACCATCACTCCTGTGTTCCAATGGCACGTTGTGTTAGCTAATCCAAGTTTATAATTTTAAAAGGCTAATTGATCATTGGAAAACCCTTTTGCAATTACATTAGCACAGCTGAAAACTGTTGTTCTTATTAAAGAAGCAATAAAACTGGCCTTCTTTAGACTAGTTGAGGATCTGGAGCGTTAGCATTTGTGGGTTCGATTACAGGCTCAAAATGGCCAGAATCAAAGTACTTTCTTTTAAAACTCGTCTATTCTTGTTCTGAAAAATGAAGGCTATTCCATGAGAGAAATTTCCAAGACACTTAGGATACTAAAGAGGCCTTTCTACTGACTCTGAAAAACAACAAAAGATGCCCAGGGTCCCTGCTCATCTGCATGAACTTGCCTTAGGCATGCTGCAAGGAGGCATGAGGACTGCAGATGTGGCCAGGGAAATAAATTGCAATGTCCGTACTGTGAGACTCCAAAGACAGCACTACAGGGAGACAGGACGGACAGCTGATCGTCATCGCAGTGGCAGACCATGTGTAACAACACCTGCACAGGATCGGTACATCCGAACAGCACACCTGCGGGACAGGTACAGAATGGCAACAACAACTGCCCGAGTTACACCAGGAACACACAATCCCTCCATCAGGGCTCAGACTGTCCGCAATAGGCTGAGAGAGGCTGGACTGAGAACTTGTAGGCCTGTTGTAAGGCAGGTCCTCACCAGACATCACCGGCAACAATGTTGCCTATGCTCCAAAACCCACTGTCGCTGGACCAGACAGGACTGGCAAAAAGTGTTCTTCACTGACGAGTCTCGTTTTTTTTTCACCAGGGATGATGGTCGGATTCACATTTATCGTCAAAGTTATACCGAGGCCTATACTCTGGAGCGGGATTGATTTGGAGGTGGAGAGTCCGTCATGGTCTGGGGCTGTGTGTTACAGCATCACCAGACTGAGCTTGTTGTCATTGCAGGCAATCTCAACGATGTGCATTACAGGGAAGACATCCTCCTCCCTCATGTGGCACCCTTCCTGCAGGCTCATCCTGACATGACCCTCCAGCCATACTGCTCGTTCTGTGCGTGATTTCCTGCAAGACAGGAATGTCAGTGTTCTGCCATGGCCAGCAAAGAGCCCGGATCTCAATCCCGTTGAGCACGTCTGGGACCTGTTGGATTGGAGGGTGAGGGCTAGGGCCATTCCCCGCAGAAATGTTTGGGAATTTGCAGGTGCCTTGGTGAAAGAGCGGTGTAACATCTCACAGCAAAAACGGGCAAATCTGGTGCAGTTCATGAGGAGGAGATGCACTGCAGTACTTAATGCAGCTGGTGGCCACACCAGATACTGACTGTTACTTTTGATTTTGACCCCCCCTTTGTTCAGGGACACATTATTCCATTTATGTTTGTCACATGTCTGTGGAACTTGTTCAGTTTATGTCTCAGTTGTTGAATCTTATGTTCATACAAATATTTACACATGTTAAATTAGGCGTCTACTTCCAGCTTATACATATATATACATTTTACGGACACAGTACATTTTTACAATAGTTATCTTATGTTTGTTTTTAGTCCCATCCTTCAGCTTCCCTCAACCCCTCCCGTCTATCTCTGAACACCATCCAGTTTCGATTTCTAAAGGAATTTTTTTGGTTCTTCTAATCTACAGGGTGGGATCTTTGTGTTCCAGCTCATTGATTACTACGGCTGCAGCGGAGCGTGTGTTCTCTTTGTGGCTGTGTTTGAGTCACTGGCAGTGGGATGGATCTTTGGTAAGTGTAAATCCACTGTGGTCGCAGGCTTTTTTTTCACCCCGGTCACGATGGTGGAAAAACATGAGTCTTAGCCTTCATCTCAAGCACTAGAGTTGTAGTGGTGAAAAAGCCCCATTATACTATACACAACCACTCAGTTTTTGTAATGATTTGGTTTGTAAACTGTCTTTCACTCATTGTCTCCTGGACTTGTGTTTATATTCGTGGGAAATAAAATCAGAATAAAAAATGTGTCCCTGTAGCACTGAGCCTTTACTAGTATTAGCGGACTGATATAGATGTCTGTATAGGCTGGTCATCCAGGTTTGTACCTGTGGTAGATGGTCCATCACCATGAAGAAAAACAATGCACAATACAGCAATTGAGTACATTAAAACATCAAGTGGTTTGTGATGATGTAACTCGGGTGGTCGAGCACGGTGCTTGCCATGCTAGGGTTGCGTGTTCGGTTCCCACAGGGGACCAGAATGAAAATGTATGCACTCACTACTGTAAGTTGCTCTGGATACAAGCGGCTACTAAAAAGGACTGCAGCACCCTCACCCCTAAACTACTTCCCGTGGCTATGCGTGAGTAAATCTGTTTTAAAATCCCCAGGGGCAGATCACATGGAGGATGCCATTAAGGACATGACTACACAGAGACCGTGTGTCCTCTTCAGACTGTGCTGGCGTTACTTCACCCCACTTGTGTCTCTGGTGAGTTAGATTGGTGCTTGTGGTAAATATTTAAAGCTGTACATTTTATTAAAGTAGACGTATGGCTAGACTGTCTGTAGCGTGGAAATTTGACATTTAAAGGTAATCTCTGATTGTACCAACATTACTGTATACAGCCTCCACCCACGCTGGAACGTTGCCTTAAAATTTAAATCGCACTGATCATCCGTGCTATGGCTTGAGTCTAGGTCTTAATCATTGGGCGCTTTGCTTTTACTGCATATCATCCCAGAGTTCCTTCATTATACACATGGTGGACTATAAACCCCTCAAGTTTAACCGCTGGTACATATACCCAGACTGGGCCTATGCACTGGGCTGGGCCATGGCACTCTCCTCCATCCTCCTGGTGCCACTGTGGGGGATTGGCAAGATCTGCGTTGGCACAGGCAGCCTCAGACAGGTAAATACTTAGTCACATGCTCTTATCGTGTGATTTACAGGAGCAATTAAGGTTAAGTGCCTTGTTCAAGGGCACAACAGATATACCACAAGGTCGGCTCTGGGGTTCAAACCAGCAACTTTTCGGCTACCTGCCATTTATAAAATACATATGGGATGCTGAGAATAATGTTTAAAGGGACACCGATTTTGGCATTTAAGCCCTTGTTCTTACCCAGTCAGATGCCATTCGTCTATGCGTGCTTTTGGGTAACATTGCCCTAATGCTAGCTAGCGTTGGCCCGTGAAAATTCGTCAGGGGCTTAGCCCCAACAGTACAGGTGTGATTGAAACTACACGTTTACAAAATGGTGTATGGTGCAAGTGTGAAACAAGGCTGAATTTGTAAAAGTAGTTAACCATTCATTATCTTTCTTTACTAGCGCTTGGCTGTCCTTTGTCACCCCGATGATGAGCTCCCTTTGACCCGGCAGAGGAAACGTCAAAACACAGAAATGGAGACGTTTAAGATATAATTGGCAACATAAGAGCTGGGCATTAGCAGTGATGTTCATTGTTTGAAAGCTTGTTTATTAAAACTTCATCTCATGCAGTGTCAGTCCTTGTATTTCCTTAGGCCAGGTCAGATGGGCTTTGGTTAGGCACACGAGGATAATTTAGCATAATCACACTTTAGCCATTGATTATTCTGGACTAAGACTTAGTCATATACCGGTATTTACTGTGGTGGTAGTAGCAGGCTTTCTAAATGACTTGGGGAAATTGTTTTCAAGTACGAATGGGGGTAGGATTTTAAGACAACCCTACACCGGTCTAGCAGCTGGAAGCTTCAACCAAAATATGGTCCTTCCTAACATCTTCCCTTATCCAAAATAATGTAAAGGACTCAAACCGTTAAGTAAAGGTGGAAGGTCACCGTATATTTTATTTTGTCCTAAAGGCATTGTGACAAAGGCAGATGACAACTGAGAAAATATACATGTGAAATTTGACAGCTTAGTTGTGCAAACAGAAAATTACTGTTCCCTGTTGTGTAGCAAAAAAAGTTGCAAAATACATGAACCCTCAACCTTTATTTAAATTTCACTCCTTGACAAGGAGTCACTAGCGACTCTAAGCCACAAGAGGGTAGAAACCATTTCAAACATTTCTCTTTAGGGGGAGGTAGTTGCAGAAACAATGGAATTTTTAGTCGACTTCCTCAATGGTTGGCCCAGATGATCCACCACCTCCAGGAGCAGCACCACCAGCTCCAGGGAATCCGCCAGCCATGCCCTCAGGCATACCGCCGGGCATCCCACCAGCACCCTGGTATAGCTTGGTGATGATGGGATTGCACACCTTCTCCAGCTCTTTCTGGTGGTGCTCGTACTCTTCCTTCTCAGCAGTCTGAGAAATGCAAACAGATAAAATTAGCAAAACATACATGACTTCAAGAGATCAATATATTTCACTTAAGTCGCTCAGACATCCAAGGAAGGTATTGGGCCATCTTTGGTCTTTCAACCTCTGGTGGAAACTACGAATGGCAGGAGTAAACTTCATCACAGCAAGTGGTCCAAGACAGTACAAGTCTACCCAAATAAATTGTTACCTGGTTCTTATCCAGCCACCCGATGACCTCGTTGCACTTCTCCAGAATCTTGGTCTTGTCCTCGTCACTAATTTTCCCCTGCAGTTTCTCATCCTCCACAGTAGACTTCATGTTGAACGCGTAGGACTCTAGTGAATTCTTTGAAGAGACCTTGTCACGCTGCACATCATCCTCACACTTGTACTTCTCAGCCTCCTGGACCATGCGCTCAATGTCCTCCTTGCTCAGACGACCTAATGGAAAATAATTTAATTAACCAACGTTTGACCAAAAATACAACCAACTGTACTACAATTGTCGCTCAGACATCCAAGGAAGGTATTGGGCCATCTTTGGTCTTTCAACCTCTGGTGGAAACTACGAATGGCAGGAGTAAACTTCATCACAGCAAAACTATTGGGGTTACAGCTAGTAACCATAGCCCATATTCAAGTGTTAAATTTTAATGCCATCAGAAACATTACCCTTGTCATTGGTGATGGTGATCTTGTTCTCCTTGCCAGTGCTCTTGTCAGCAGCAGACACATTCATGATGCCGTTTGCGTCAATGTCGAATGTGACCTCAATCTGAGGAACACCGCGAGGTGCAGGGGGGATTCCAGTCAGCTCAAACTTGCCCAACAGGTTGTTGTCCTTAGTCATGGCCCTCTCACCCTCATACACCTGGAGGATAGTCAATATTAGCAACAAGACACCCAAGGAAAGTATTGGGCCATCTTTTGTCTTTCAACCTCTGGTGGAAACTACAAATGGCAGGAGTAAACGTCACAGATAGTGGCCAAAGGAATGATGAAACATTGCCCTGAAATGTACATTTCATGTAAGCCCTCACCTGAATGAGCACACCAGGCTGGTTGTCTGAGTAGGTGGTGAAGGTCTGGGTCTGCTTGGTTGGGATGGTGGTGTTACGTTTGATCAGGACGGTCATGACACCTCCAGCGGTCTCAATACCCAGGGACAGGGGTGTGACGTCCAGCAAAAGCAGGTCCTGGACATTCTCAGACTTGTCACCTGAGAGTATGGCTGCCTGGACAGCTGAAAATGAGAAAGGGAGGTTAGCCACATGGGAAAACATTACTGTAGACTCACCGTGCCATTGTCGCTCAGACATCCAAGGAAGGTATTGGGCCATCTTTGGTCTTTCAACCTCTGGTGGAAACTACGAATGGCAGGATCAAACTTCATCACAGCGAAACTATTGAGTTGAGGCTCATTATAGAAGCACATTGGCCACAGAGCGAACACAAGATGATCAGTGACCCACCTGCGCCATAGGCCACAGCTTCGTCGGGGTTGATGCTCTTGTTGAGCTCTTTGCCGTTGAAGAAATCTTGGAGCAGTTTCTGGATCTTGGGGATACGAGTYGAACCTCCGACCAGGACGATGTCGTGCACCTGGGCTTTGTCCATCTTGGCGTCGCGGAGGGATTTCTCCACTGGGTCAAGGGTGCCACGGAAAAGGTCTGCATTGAGCTCCTCAAAGCGAGCCCTGGTGATGGAGGTGTAGAAGTCGATTCCCTCGTACAAAGAGTCYATCTCGATGCTYGCCTGGGTGCTGGAGGACAGGGTGCGCTTTGCCCTCTCGCATGCGGTGCGGAGACGGCGAACAGCCCTCTTGTTGTCGCTGATGTCTTTCTTGTACTTGCGCTTGAACTCCGCGATGAAGTGGTTGACCATGCGYTTGTCAAAGTCTTCTCCACCCAGATGGGTGTCTCCAGCAGTGGACTTGACCTCAAAGATGCCATCCTCGATGGTCAGGATGGACACGTCAAAGGTGCCACCGCCCAGATCAAAGATAAGGACATTCCTTTCAGCACCGACCTGAAACAGAAGAGAACATTCAGTATTTGCAATGAGGGAGTAGACGTAAGCCCTGATCTATGACATGGCTAAATAGTCGCTCAGACATCCAAGGAAGGTATTGGGCCATCTTCGGTCTTTCAACCTCTGGTGGAAACTACGAATGGCAGGAGTAAACTTCATCACAGCAAATAAGCACCGCTTTAGTCCTTTTCAAAAAAATAAAAAGGCGTGTACCTTCTTGTCCAAGCCGTAGGCAATGGCAGCAGCAGTTGGCTCATTGATGATACGCAGCACATTAAGCCCCGAGATGGTACCAGCATCTTTGGTTGCCTGGCGCTGGGAGTCGTTGAAGTAGGCAGGTACGGTAACAACAGCATTGTTGACAGTCTAGGGAGAGACGATGTCAATGATGCATTTGAATAACCCAATAGACCAGTTATGGTAAACTACACCTTCCTGTTAAAGAACAAAATAACCAAACACAATTATAGTCAATTCAAACACTTACTTTTCCAAGATAGGCCTCAGCAATCTCCTTCATCTTGACCAGAACCATGGATGAAATTTCTTCTGGGTAGAAGGACTTAGTCTCTCCTTTGTATTCAACTTGAAGCTTAGGCCGAGTAGAATCATTGATAACTTCAAAGGGCCAATGCTTCATGTCCGATTGAACAACTCCATCATCAAACCTGCGGCCAATCAGTCTCTTAGCATCTGCAACAAGACAACCAGTTAGATTTGACATTTTCTACAGCGATACAGAGTTGAATTAAATGGTTTGTCACTCAGACATCCAAGGAAGGTATTGGGCCATCTTTGGTCTTTCAACCTCTGGTGGAAACTACGAATGGCAGGAATAAACTTCATCACAGTGAACAAGCGTTGGCACAGAAAGCCAAAAATTAGATATCACCAATCATTTCTACTAATTTCAGGAGACATTACCAGAAAGTAAAAACGTACCGAATACTGTGTTGCAGGGGTTCATGGCAACCTGATTCTTGGCAGCATCACCGATGAGCCTCTCAGAGTCAGTGAAGGCAACGTAGCTTGGAGTGGTCCTGTTGCCCTGGTCGTTGGCAATGATTTCCACCTTGCCATGCTGGAACACACCTACGCAGGAGTAGGTGGTCCCAAGATCGATGCCGACTGCTGGTCCCTTAGACATGTTACCTAGACAATGAAGAGCAGGGTGTTAGGTAACAAATAAGACGCTTTGCGAGAATACAACAAACCCAGTAAAAAAATAAAACCGGTGTTCACTAGAAGCCAAGGTGGTCATCAAAATACATCAGTCATTTGTTAACATTAAACATCAGTTACCCCTCTAAGAAAAACCCAGACTGTACATCATGTTTACACAATATGAGCCCCACGTACCACCCTAGGAATGTTCAAATGTGGGACAGATTTTTGAAAACAGCTAAATTAGTGTTCATATTTGCGATTGATGTTCCCCAACCTATCAGAGTAAGATTGATTCGAAGTTATATTGTCAAGTAGTATGGTAGAGTCCTGATTGTGTTTCATGGTCATTGGACATATTGACTGATAAAGCGAAACATCGTTTCTGCCATTGGCGAGACAAAAAAATATTTTACAAAGTTGAGCCTTGTAGCTACATTGATGTGGGTTGTCAGGGATAGAGCCAAATGTACTTATGCCACCTCAGGCACTCCCTAGCTCCATTTGCCTCTTCAGGAGCAGGCATACAAGTAGATTAGCAATTATAGTCTTTGTAGTTAATTACCTTATGCTCTCAAATGTTTGAAATGACAAACTACCTACAACATGGCACAGTTCAGGCTGGATCTGATTTAACTCGAGCAAATGAGTGCACCGAGCTCACAGGTGAAACAGTGAAAAATTACTGACTCAAATAATTGAACCAAAGTCAGTCAATTGGTCGTTTAAACACTAACAATATGAACACCCACCATTTAAGATAATGGACAACACGTGGACAACACGTGTTAAATTTAAAGAGCAACTAAGCATAAACAGCAGCCACTTCCTTGTTGTTAAAACTTATAGCCCCACTAATTAGTTTATGCAACAACTATGGTAGAGAATGATCTTACAATCGAAACATCTGAAATATTTTCCAAAGCCCAAAATACTGTGTAATCAGCTGGTGTACAAAACAGAAAGTAGAAGCAGAAAGGAAACTTCAGACCTGGAGGCATAGAAATAGAACACCTAGATCAGATCTACAGATCTAAGACTTTCAATGAGAGTTCTATAACTCGCATGTGAATTATGGTCAGGTCGCCCAAAAAGTTCATTCATGTGATTTGATACCATTGACTAGAGAAACAGCGAACTTCCTTAATTAAGTCCTACGCTGAAAATAGTGATCGCTATAAAGAGATCATAAATTATAACACAAGAACCAAAGTTAAATATTTGTCACCCTAACAGACTACGAGAATAGGTTACATAAACTAAACGACTAACAAATAAACATTTTAATTCAAGATAATGTGCTCATGTCTACACCAAGTTACGCAACAGATACCGGTATGTACCGGTATTACACTTCAGGAAGAACAATCGACGTCCATATGTGCGTCACATCACGCGGGGTGCTGAGTTTCTAGAACGTTCTAGAACTAGGCCGACCACGAGGGTGGTCGCGCGCCATATCCTAGTATACCGCATACAAACGTTCAGCTATCTAGCGCAGTGACATGAACAATTTGAAACTGTCGATCGAATGTCAAGCAACTAATTATTAGCTGTTACGCATTAACCACGACATTAAAGGTTGACCGACTAGCTAGCAAGCAAAGGTCAGCTAAAAGCTAACCAGTTACACAACGTTAACAGCTAAATGATATCAAATCAGATAATGTAAATATATTGCAGTAATTTGAGTTATAACTAGATAAGTTTGGTAGTTTTTACAAGGCTTAATTTGTCGACTAGGTGATATTAGTTAAAGCTACAACGCCAACTAGTTAATGTACGTTAGCCAGCCTTGTCTTCCGGATATAAAATGTATCTGCTTGTGGCCAGCTAAATAAATTACTGCTGTGAACTAAAAAAACGTTATGATTATTACATAACTATTAAATTAAACTATTTTGTACATACCGAATTAATTATTTGACCGAAGGTGATGCTGATGTTGATCGGAGTTGAACAATGGCGAAGGCTCCCTTTCTTCGCCTTGTGTGTTGTGAGAGAAAGAAGGAAGGATAAGTCTACCATTACTATATAAACGGCAAGGCAACCAATCATAGCTCAGGATTCAACTAGACATTCCAAAATACCAATAAAAACACAGGCTGTTGCTCCCGCCCACTGCCCACTGAAGACATCGGGTTGCGTTCGCACCGGATACAATATTTATTTATTTTTCATTTAATCTTTATTTAACCAGGTAGTTAGGCTAGTTGAGAACAAGTTCTCATTTGCAACTGCGACCTGGCCAAGATAAAGCATAGCAGTTCGACACATACAACAACACAGAGTTACACATGGAATAAACAAAACATAGTCAATAATACAGTAGAAAAAAGGAAAACAAAAAGTCTATATACAGTGAGTGCAAATGAGGTAAGATACGGGAGTTAAGGCAATAAATAGGCCACGGTGGCGAAGTAATTACAATATAGCAATTAAACACTGTAATGGTAGATGTGCAGAATATGAATGTGCAAGTAGAGATACTGGGGTGCAAAGGAGTAAGATAAATACAGTATGGGGATGAGGTAGTGCATTCAGTCGATATACTCGACAACTATCATCAGAAATCATGCGATTTAAATCAGACAGTGGGGCCCACCTGATTCACAAGTGGGTCAGAAGGTTCAAATCAACGTTTCATATCGTGGTTTAGATGTACTGTATTGACAATGACACAATAACGCGAGATCACATTTTCAGCATGGCCGACAACCAGACCTCCCTTGCCCGCCATAGGAATCAAAATTGTAATTATTAAATTATAAGTGAGCATTGCATTTGCAGTTCCTAGATTATTTAAAACATAGTTTTAAACTCTGAAAGAGCTTCGGCAACTCGTGGCCCAGCTGACTAGCTTTACTGACATTGCTAGCCCTTGGTCGCGTTGCTAGCCCTCGGGCGCGTTCCAGGTTGCAGGTCGACAAGGGTGAGTTCATTGCTAAGCTGCGGTTGCGTTGCTACCCCGCAGCCGCGTCGCAGGTCTACATGGGTGCGTTCCAGGTGATCTTCATTGCTTCCGAATTTCTGGGTGTATTAAAACCGATATTTGACATAACAGATTAGCATAATTGGTTCAGATTATTTGATGATTTATTGGCCTCTACTTAATCCCAAATCACTATTGCAGGGCTGACCAACTCTGTTCCTGTTCCTGGAGAGCGACCATCCTGTAGGTTTTCGCTCCAAACCCAACAGTAACTAACGTGATTCAACTTATCAACCAGTTAGTTAGGTGCGCTAGATAAGGGTTTGAACAAAAACCTACACTCCTATTCAAACCCAGAATTCTTTACTGGATTTCTATAGACTTCCAAAACAAGATTTGGAAGGATGGTCACACGAGGCTAGTGTTGAACATATCACCTAACCACATACTGGTGGTGTTCCTGCCTGATTATGTTGAAGACGTTGCTTTGCATAAACCAATGGTTGTGCGCCACGTCGTCAAGTGTTGTGAATTACATTCCTATATCATATGATGTTAGTTAGCTGATATGTTAAACACCTATCCAAGCTTTGCGAGATCTGGCAGGCATCTGCAATGTAGTCAGGTAGGAATGCCACCCATATGATATAGCGGAGCTTATAGCAATCTAATGCCCGACTGCGCAGTCGATGACGTGGCATGCAAATGACGTGCTATTAAACTATTGGTTGATGCAATGCATTATCTGCAATTTGGTCAGGGCCTGGAACATGACCCTCAACTAGATGATTCAGGTATGTTAGGTTAGGGTTGGCCTGAATACCCACAGGATGGTAGATCTCCAGGAAGAGAGTTAGGTAGATCTGTTGTAACCTATGTAAGTACTAGGTCATATTTATTGGTGCGGACCGTAGCAGAATTCCCTTTTTCAATGGGAAACAAAAAAAGTGTTTCTTATAGGACAAATTCAGGTAGGCAGATTCATTTTCATTCTGTTTGGTGCCTATTGAATACGACCCTGTACTGCCGCATCCAATCAAGTCCCAGGCTTTTATGGGCACACTGCCCCACGACGGCTCATTTGCTTTTCTATAGGTTTGTGTAGAGAGGAGTCTCACGCATTGGTTGTTGACCGATGGCCGACACAGATTCTACTTTATGAATTCAGAAAGACTTCTCATGGGAAAGATAAGAAGGAATGATGTGACGGACTGGTCATGGTCTCACATTTAATCTGTGTGTAGTGACATTAGATTGGTCTGTTACACTGGTCGCAGCAAAACTCTTTATTGCCACACAATCAGAGTTGGTGGTAATTGCTTTTGGTACAGCATGATAGGCAAACATTCTCACAAGGTTTTAGTTTGAATGTATTAGTCAACAAGTAGAACATATTAAGGCACAGTGTGAATTGCATTGACTCTTAAATGGCAAGAGACAAAATAATATAGAACAGCAAAAAATACATGAAAAAACCCAGACATTATACAGCTGTGCCAGGAAAATAACCTCAACCTCAACAAAACAAAAGAACTGATAGTGGACTTCAGGAGACAGCAGAGGGAACACGGCTCCCATCGACATCAACGTGAGCGCAGTGGAGAAGGTGAAAAGCTTCAAGTTCTTCGCCATACACATCACTGACAATCTGATGGTTCACCCTCATAGACAGTGTGGTGAGGCGCAACAGCTCCTCTTCAACCTCAGGAGACTGAAGAAATTTGTCTTGGCCCTTAAGACCCTCACAAACTTTTACAGATGCACCTCTGAGAGTATCCTTTCGGGCTGTATCACCGCCTGGCACGGCAACCGCAGGGCTCTCCATAGCTAATTTAGAAAAATGGGATTGTCTATTTCTTCCCCTTTTAACAATACAAGTAACAAGGGAAATTGACAACTCTGACTTTGTTCATATGTTTCTTTCTTGTAAGCATTTTCCCACCCTGGAATCTGAGACCTTGTGGGAATCTGTGGTAGCTAGGCCTAGCTAGCTACCTAGCTAGTTCTTGTGTTATCCAGCTAGCATTAATAGTTTAGCTACATTGAAAAGGAACTAGGTTTTTCAGTGTGTTGACACAAGTAGCTAGCTAGCTCACTTTAACATGCTGGGTGCGTCTTACGTAATACCCTTGGGTAACAGATACACCGAGAACAAGGTTCAGGGAAGATAAGACCATCGAGCCCAGCTAACGTTAGCTAGCATATTTGCCACCATTAGCTAGTCAAGGTTAAAAAAAACTTGCTAGCTAATCTCCCCCAAAAAACAGATTGCATGGAAAGTATATTCTGTAGACAGTAACTAGCTAGCCTAGATGGTAGGCCCAACAATAATGCTAGCTAGCCAGCGCTACAGTTAGCTGTCTAGCCAACACTAGGCTAGCTAGTCCAATATTGGACTAAATCTTACTTTCTCGCCTTTGCGGATGTTTTTGACCTACAACACTTTTTTTCTTTCTTGGCAATCATTTGTGGTAGACAAATTATGACAATCTTATTAATTGTTTAGCCCTGGTTATATGATTGTGTCTATCGGTTGCTATAATGTAATACATATTTGCATGTAATGTCTATAATGTAATACATAATACAAGAGAAAGGGGAGTGTTGTGTACCTCTGATCAAGTTGATTTGCACATTGTCATCGACATTGGTGTCAAATTGACTTAGTTATGATAGTAGGGAGATTTGAATTTAACATTGAGCTTCAACCAATGCATATACTATTGTGGGGTCAATACAATAAATACAACAATCTTTGATTTTGCATGAAATGGTTCAGTTGCAAACAGTTGAAACAGCTTGTGTTGACTATTTGTTACACATACCACAGTGTAGCACACCATTTTCCAGTCAATTTATTTGTGAAGTACAAAACGGTTTCCCTCGGTAGCTTACAACAGTATTTCTCTTAAACTCATTTTAGGAGACCCCCAGGAGGGTGCATGTTTTGTTCTAGCCAAGCATTCAACTGGCAGGAGGCAGTTGATGGTATTTGTTATTTAAAGCAATGTGGCCCAATAGAGAAATCACCAAAACAAAGACAGTTTGTGATAAGATTGTATTGTATTTACACACTTTTATACAATATTTACAGAGAGAAATCCATATCCTTATGTTGTATATTCTTCATTGTTTTTCAGTATAAAAATAAACTTTGATAATGAAATTATACATAATAGCAGCTTATGAGCCTGTGTACACACAGAATAATCCACCATATCAAAGTGCATGTTTTAAAACAATATTCCATCCCAAAATATGGTGTAACATCTTTGTGCTTATGATGACTTTTATGATTCAATGTAAATTCTCTATATGATAACACTGGAAAATGTTACAGTTCCCTCTCCTTGATCTGAGGGCTTTGGATTGCTCCATTTGTCTGTGGGATGACTTGAATTTCAGGATCCTCTTCTGTTTTGGTGTTTGTTGTTGTCATCGTCTCTGTTGCCATGGGTTCCTCAATGACATACTTTGTGAATCTGATGTTAAAGAGTCCTAGAAAAACAGGCATTTTTACCATGTGGAACATATAAAATGTACTACCATTTGAGCACGTATTAGACATAGGCCTTATAATTGGGCTTTTTTTGTCATTGTGTTGTTTCATTGGCTGCAGTCTTTATTTTATATGGCATGTCCAAGAAATCACACATTGTAGGATGTAAATTATTACCGTTGCCCCTTCTTCCTCGAGATTGTTTCTCTTCATTGCTTGATTTTGATCTGTTGCTTTCCACAGATTGATCCGAGTCTTCATTTTCTGTAATGATCAAAACTATGATAATTTCAGAATAATTACTTGTTAAAAGTTTCAGATTTAGTGGCAGGCATACATATAAGCCATAAATCAGGGCGCACAACTCAAGTCCTTGAGGGCAGCAGGTCTATGTGTTTGGTTAATATCAACTGATCCAAGTGCCAGGGAGAAAGGACAACCAACAGGAGCAAAATTCCAGTTGAGGACTAGAGTTGTGCACACCTGCCATAAACCAAAGATGATAGGTAAAGATGACCAAACATGTCAAGTCATGAGAAGATCCTAAACAGTGAGAGGTGTCCTGGTCTCTGGTTACCTTTCTTCCAGAGTATGTGAGCCCTCCTCAGCTTGATCACGAAGAGCGAAACAACCACAAGCAGACCAAGGATGAGGCATGTCACAAGGAAGATAAGCAACAGCGCACTTCCTCCAGTTCCTTTCTGCGTCTCCGTATCATTGACAAAGCTTCCTGTGAATGAGACCATCAGTGCAACTTTAGCCTCTTGTACTGTAGCCTTACATCCATGTCTGGCTTATACAGCACCTGAACATGACTCACTTAACCGGATCTGTATGCACTTAGAAAAATATTAAGACTGTCTTACCTTTAGCATTGCTGGAGTTGTGTCCTGTGCCATTATGAGGTGTGTTCTCTGTTGTCTGGGACACTGACGACCAATCTACAGGGAATTGCAGGGGAATGAATGACAGCTGATCTAGACAGTACAGTCACATTATTCGGGAGGATATGGAGTGTATTTGTGGATAAAATGATAGTGATTCAATTGAATTGGAACTAATAAAATACTATTGGATGCTGGTATGAGACTCATCTGTAGTGATGGAGAGTCACCACTAGGTGGAGAAGCAGCCTACTGAGTAACTATTAAGCCTAGCTGGCGAGGATACTTAAATTTCTTCCCATACAATGCTAGCTATGATTAGTCCTGTCATTAGCAAGTGTGTACCCTGTAGCTTCGAACACTGGCTGACCTGAATGAAAAAAATCATTTATTGTACATTTTACATGCCGCCCCATTACAGTGTATGTCATTTTCACTCACTGATTGTACCACAGATGAAAATGTAATAATTCAAGTCAATATGTATAACAACAATTTACAAATTACCGGTACCTTAAATTAACTACAAATAAAAGCACAAGCCGAAGTTCTGCCTGAAACTTTTACTGAGATTTACTATTGAGGACATACAGTGCATTCGGAAAGTATTCAGACCCCTTGACTTATTCCACATTTTGTTACATTAAAGCCTTGTTCTAAAATTGATTAAAATATTTTTTCCCCCTCATCTATCTAAACACAATACCCCATAATGACAAAGTGAAAACAGGTTTTTATAATTTTTTTCAAATGTATGAAATCTGTCAAAACAGAATTACCTTATTTACATAAGTATAAGGTAATATACATAAGACCCTTTGTTATGAGACTTGAAATTGAGCTCAGGTGCATCCCTTTTCCATTGATCATCCTTGAGATGTTTCTACAACTTGATTGGAGTCCACCTGTGGTAAATTCAATTGATTGGACATTATTTGTAAAGGCACACACCTGTCTATATAAGGTCCCACAGTTGACAGTGCACGTCAGAGCAAAAACCAAGCCATGAGGTCGAAGGAATTGTCCGTAGAGCTCTGAGACAGGATTTTGTCGAGGCACAGATCTGGGGAGGTGTACCAAACTTTTTTGCAGAATTCAAAGTCCCCAAGAACACAGTGGCCTCCATCCACCATTCTTAAATGGAAGAAGTTTGTTACCACCAAGACTCTTTCTAGAGCTGGCCGCCCAGCCAAACTGAGCAATCGAGCGAGAAGGGCCTTGGTCAGGGAGGTGACCAAGAACCCGATGGTCACTTTGACAGAGCTCTAGAATTCCTCTGTGGAGATGGGAGAACCTTCATCAGGCCAAAGGACAGATTTCCACCAATGTCCATTGCTCGTGTTTCTTGGCCCAAGCAAGTCTCTTCTTCATATTGGTGTCCTTTAGTAGTGGTTTCTTTGCAGGAATTTGACCATGAAAGCCTGATTCATGAAGTCTCCTCTGAACAGTGTATGTTCAGATGTGTCCGTTACTTGAACTTTGTGAAGCATTTATTTGGCCTGCAATCTGATGCTGGTAACTCTAATGAACGTATCCTCTGCAGCAGAGGTAACTCTGGGTTTTCCTTGCCAATGGCGAATGGCGGTCCTCATGAGAGCCAGTTTCATCATAGCGCTTGATGGTTTTTGCGGCTGCACTTGAAGAAACTTTCAAAGTTCTTGACATTTTCCGGATTGACTGACCTTCATGTTTTAAAGTAATGATGGACTGTCGTTTATCTTTGCTTATTTGAGCTGTTCTTGCCATAATATGGACTTGGTATTCTATATTCTGTATACCACCCCTACTGATTGGCTCAAACGCATTAAGATGGAAAGAAATTCCACAAATTAACTTTTAACAAGGCACACCTGTTAAATGAAATGCGTTCCAGGTGACTCTTTTTTTTTTAACCTTTATTTAACTAGGCATGTCAGTTAAGAACAAATTCTTATTTACAATGACGGCCTAGGAAAAGTGGTTTTACGGCCTTGTTCAGGGGCGGAACTACAGGTTTTTACCTTGTCAGCTCGGGGATTTGATCTAGCAACCTTTCGGTAAATGGCCCAAAGCTCTAACCACTAGGCTACCTGCTGCCCCTCATGAAGCTGGTTGATAGAATGCCAAGAGCTGTCATCAAGGCAAAGGGTGGCTACTTTGAAGAATCTAAGATATAAAATATATTTTGATTTGTTAAAAACACTTTTTTGGTTACTACATGATTCCATATGTGTTATTTCATAGTTTTGATCTCTTCACTATTATTCTACAATGTAGTAAATAGTAAAAATAAAGAAAAACCCTGGAATAAGAAGGTACGTCCAAACTTTTGACTGGTACTGCATGTAAATATAATATCAGTTGATTTTGTATAAATTAGCAACAATTTCTTATAACCTTTTTTTGCTTTGTCATTATGACATTGATGGGGGGGAAAAAGCGGTTTAATCAATTTTAGAATAGGGATATAACATAAAAACCAATTCACAAAAGATGTGTAGATTCAACCTCAAGGCACCATGGCTGTTCTGTTCTTCCGTATATGCATTATCAGTCTTGTCATGTCAAAACGATCAGGAAGTCGTATAGTTTGTTTTTAATAATGAATATTAATATTTGTTACTTACTGTGAGTGCTGAGCTGTAAGTCAGGGGTTGACGCTGGTGATCCCTCTGTATTTGGCCAATCTAAGGCTGTAGCTGTTTGTGTTTCTGATGACACCTGTGTACTATGCCAATGGGAGACTGTTGTTGTTGGTACCTCTGTTAGACCTGTACTGAGCAAATGAGAGGCTCTCGTAGTGGAGTGTGATTCCTCAGTGGCTATAAGATAAAAGGGAATTTCAGTTGCTGTACAATTCAAACCATGTTCACAAATGACAATTGTATCTTGCTAAGACTTTTGGTCACTATTATGAAGTGCTTGTATATATAGTTATAGTGCAGTTCAAAAAACTTGTAGTGAATAATATGATCTATCTGAATATTTTTTGTAGAAATGTGAAATTGGGATGTCAGTGTATTCCTCCCTACAGAGAGAGTAAATCACATTATGATGTTTGTGTGATCAAGATACCCTAGTGTGGCGTTCTCATGGCATATTTTAAAGTGAGGAAAGTACCAACAGTGTAACTGTGCACTGAAACCACAAAAGTAAACACTTTCATTTCAATGTTCCTCAAATAGACCATTGCAAACAGAACTACATTTAAAAATAAGGTAGACTTGCTTTTTTAATTCTTTGTTGGATATTTCCAGTTTACTCTCAAGGAGGTAATCTGCGCTTTATGTATTGTCATTGATCATACCCTTATAAATTCAACCTCCCATAGTGTGGATGCCATCTCGACAACTAATCAAATCAAAGGTCAAAAGAGTGAACAATAAACGTAGTACTTACGATTCTGTCCAATTTTCACAAAATTCATCAGGGATGAATTGTGTAAGGCTGGATGGCGAACAATGCATTTCAACGTGACTCTCCTCTTGTAGGACTGAACATACAAGATATCCAGGGAGGAATATGTGTTTTTGTCCAACAGATACTGGGACTGAGGCTGAGCTAAATAACAGCAGAAAGGTTCAATTAACTTTTGACTGAAAGTGTAAAAACTGAATATGTAAAAGAACGTCAACAACCATCATCCGTATAATAGCTGACCTGCACTTTACAGGGAAAATACAGAAATTTCACTTCCCTTTATTTTGGAAGAGATAAAGGGGAATGTGTGTGGGATTTGGTTTCGCAGGGGAAGTCTAAACCATTTTAAGGCATTTCCTTTTTTATTTATTTTATTTTAAATATCACATCACAATTCTCAGTCTCCTACTCCAAGTCGTTTCCTATTATATTTTTCACTTGTCTTATATTTATAATTCCCGCAAGCCACGACAATGGCTGTTATTATTTGTCAAATACAGTAGTGAATGACAGGGCAGGGAAGCGAACCCAGGTTAGTGGCATGAAAGGCAAACACCCTACACATCGTGCCAACATGGTTAATCCACTTGGTGGGAAATTGTAATGTGGCTCATATAGCAAAGATTGCGACACTGCCCCCTCCGAACAGAAAGGCACATTTCTGTGCTTCAACCTACCGCTAACCCTTCATACTCCTGGCCGAGCGTTCCGATAGCCTCACAGCCGTCATTGCACTTCTGACACCAATGTAGGGAAACGTGACTCATATAGCTAGGATCGCCACAATACTAATATAGGACTACACAATTCAGTTTGACTCTTCACTTTTCCTAATTGTTATGGAATAGGTTAGGTAGTTTAGTTCTTTGGAGCACAATTAGACACTACACTACCCCTTCCACACTCCATCCCCAGGTAGCAGTAGCAACTGGGTCAGGGGGTGTGCTCTGACATGAAGTCTTGTTAAGTGTTGGTTGTGCAAAGGTGTGGCAATCGATTCTAAACAATTTGATAGCTGCATAGATTTTTTATGAACTGGCGATAGTTCGAGTTTAAAGTGGAGGGAGTACAGGGCTTAGCAGGTCTCTCGAGTAAGCTAAAAAGAGGTTTCGGATTGGAAAAGTTGAATATTTTCAGAAGAAGTCGGTAATTGGTTAAGGGAGGAGGATTGGAGGGAAAGAAAGGAGGTTGAAAAAGCTGAGGGAGGCAGAGGATGGGTTTCTATCTGTTGAAGCTAGCAATAACAAGGGAGAGGGTATGTCGAGGAAGATTTGTGTCAAGATCAAACAGAGTGAGCCGGATGCCAGTTTCGAGTTCTGGAGGAAAAATGGAAGGGGTTGTAAGGAGCTCGGAGCCCGAACTTTGCATTGATGGACATGGTGATGATAAAGACAAGGGATAGGCCAATGAGTGATCTATGTTTCAGTAAGGTTGGCTTCTTAGCGTTCATAGCAATGGTTATCAACTATACCGCAGAGATGGAACGTAAGTCACAGAAAATAGATGTTGTGGTGGCAGATGCAGAGAAGTACTTGGGGGTGCGTGATTTGACTTCAGACTGCGTGGCAGGTTGACCATCTGTTACGCGAGTGCAGCAAGGAGCCAAGGTAAATTGCTAGCTAGAATTAATCTTATCTGATAAAAAACAATCAATCTTAACATAATCACTAGTTAACTACACATTGTTGATATTACTTGTTTAACTAGCTTGTCCTGTGTTGCATATAATCAATGTGGTGCCTGTTAATTTATCATCGAATCACAGCCTACTTCGCCAAATGGGTGATGATTTAACAAAAGCGCATTCACGAAAAAAGCACAATTGCTGCACCAATGTACCTAACCATAAACATCAATGCCTTTCTTGAAATCATCACACAACTATATATTTTTAAACCTGCATATTTAGTTAAAAGAAATTATTGTTAGCAGGCAATATTAACGAGGGAAATTGTGTCACTTCTCTTGCGTTCAGTGCAAGCAGTGTCAGGGTATATGCAGCAGTTTGGGCCGCCTGGCTCGCTGCGAACTGTGTGAAGACCATTTCTTCCTAACAAAGACCGTAATTAATTAGCCAGAATTTTACATAATTATGACATTAAAAAAAATATGGGCAAGTCTAGGCAAGGCAAGTCAACTAGGCAAAAGTCAGTTAAGAACAAAATATTATTTTCAATGACGACCTAGGAACAGTGGGTTAACTGCCTTGTTCAGGGGCAGAACGACAGATTTTTACCTTGTCAGCTTGGGGATTCAATCTTGCAACCTTTCAGTTACTAGTCCAACACTCTAACCACTAGGCTACCTGTTCGCTTGAAGGTTGTGCAATGTAACAGCAATATTTAGACTTAGGGTTGCCACCCGTTCGATAAAATACGTAACGACTCCGTATTTCACTGAAAGAATAAACGTTTTGTTTTCAAAATTATAGGTTTCCGGATTTTACTATATTAATGACCTAAGGCTCGTATTTCTGTGTGTTTATTATATTAGACTTAATTATATGATTTTATATTTGATAGAGCAGTCTGACTGAGCGGTGGTAGGCAGCAGCAGGCTCGTAAGCATTCATTCAAACAGCACTTTCCTGCGTCTGCCAGCAGCTCTTTGCAATGCTTGAAGCACAGCACTGTTTATGACTTCAAGCCTATCAACTCCCGAGATTAGGTTGGCAATAATCCAATAGTCAAAGGTATATGATATACAAATGGTATAGAGAAATAGTCCTATAATTCCTATAATAACTACAACCTAAAACATCTTAACTGGGAATATTGAAGACTCATGTTAAAAGGAACCACCAGCTTTCATATGTTCTCATGTTCTGAGCAAGGAACTTAGACATTAGCTTTTTTACGTGGCACATATTGCACTTTTACTTTCTAATCCAACACTGTGTTTTTCTTTTCTTTTTTGTGTATACTATTATTTGTTGGTCATGCACCGTTTTTGTTTACATAAATCACTTGGGCTGGCCGACCAAGGAGTCAAGACAGAGCTGGCCCTGAACTTTAAGTTTTAAGTCCTGGAGCACATGCATTCAACACCTTTTCACATTAATGCACACATCAAATCAGGTTACAGACCTACAGACCCTTTAGCTAGGCCTAGGGCCCCAGAATTAGCGAGTGTATCAAAATCAGTATGCTAGCTAGGTGGTCTCGTAACATAATCCTTTGTCATTTTGGCGTCATAAAATCTATTAAATAAATCTAGAATGAAGGACACTTACCATACATTTCTAACCCACTCTCCAACAGCCATGAGATTTTGGGAGGATGGCCATTTCCCACTGCAGAACATTTTATGGCAGTCTTTCCATTGTGTTCTGTTATCTCCAATTTTGGCTTACCTTGACAATGACAAAAAGAGTGATGTTATGATTTTTGGTTCCAACATAATTAGTTGGAAGTGGGAATAAGCCAAGCACTCTACCTCCTGTGCCAATATGAATATTCTACTAAATTAAGGGGAAGGCTGTGTGCTTTCTTAATCCCTATAAAACAGTGCTATTACAATATGTTACACTTACCCAAAACTGTCACATTAACCAACTTCACTACATGCACTTTGTGAATGTAATGTAAACATGTGTAGAGGCCTCCATCTTTGAAGGTGACATCAGACACACTGACTGAAAAAACGGAGTCAGACAAGTTTATCTTGTAGCGCTTGTCCTTCAGGGCTGTTAGTGAAGATGGGGGAGAGAGGAGGCATGTCACAATATAACTCAACTACTTTAGATTCGAACAAAGATGTTACAATATGAGTAGGAACAAACATTTTTACTTGTATCATGTACAACTATTATCATTCTAGACAGCATTTCACAGTAAAGTCTACACCCGTTGTATTCAACACGTGACAAATACAATTTTATTTTGATTTGAATCAGCTGTCGACATTAATAAAATAAAATCCTGTATGGCTCATTTACTGGGCATCCAGTGTACTTTCAAATTAAGATACTGCTTTGTTTTAGTATATAAAATACATCATAATAAATATCTATAGGTGGTATTATAAGATCCTCACCCTTCTGGTTATTAAAAAACATAACATGCCCATCAGGATTATTCCATTCCACGTGGCTCCCTTCGGCATTTCTAATGTGACACTTCATGGTTAGTGTCTCACCCTCCATCACGGTCAAATTTTGCACTGCAATGGATCCTGCAATGGCAAATACCAATGATTTAGTATAGGACATACTTTGATTGACATGATGGAAGGTTCCAACATGTGTGAGAGCAAAATTACAAGATTATGTTATAAATACTGTTATTGCATCAAATGGTTGTTTTATGCAACTGAATAGTTTTTTTTTTAGAACTCTATTGTGTCTGTGTGAACTGAGATTGGGCCTCTGGGGGCTTAACGCTGACAGAAGATATACAATACGTTAGGTGATAAACCTAACAAGGCCGCATTCCATAGCATGAGTTGGTGTTTGTGTGCTGGGAGGTACCAGGGTAGAGATGACTCCAGTATGGATAATTATGAGAGGAACCTTGTTTTGGGAGCCAGGCCCTGGTTTCTACACAATGAGAACAGTCTTAACAGCAGATACTGTCTGCTGTGAATTATTAGTATCTTTCATAGGAATCCCAACCTTGTGACCCATTCCACACATCTTTTGTTTGTCATGTAGACTAAGGGGGTGTATCTTTGCTATAAAAAGGTGTTGTATTCTTTGTGTCGGGGCTCTCAATGAATCATCTAAGAGTGATTCGACGACCAGCCATCGTTATTGTAGAGCACTCACATCATTCACTTGTGGGTGTAGTGTGACATGCTTTCCTTATAAATATGTGAATAAAGATTTAGTTTAAGTATAACTCTGACTTGTGTGATAAGTTTGTCTCTCCTCATTTGATAATACTAAAATTAACCACCACACATGATTTCAAGTTCACCTTACCTTTCAACAGCCCTTTCCTCTTTCTTACACATGCACAGTATGCCATGAACATAATATGATCATGGATGGACTGTATTGAAAAGCAATCATAAAGAGAAGATTTAGGGGTCGTAGACAGATGAATAAGTGGGCAGTGTAAATGAACTGGATAAGACCTGAGTCAGACCCTTCATTTCTCATAGCTCTGACTCACAACACTGTCCTACTTCTCGGTCTTCCCCTGGTCTCAGACTCTACCACTGGGGGCTACAGGGGAAACTGAAGGAGGTCGAGCTACCATTGTCAGGCTTGAGGTTATGGGAGGTGTGACAAACAACATGAGGGGGGTGCATTTCCGCTGCACGTACACCTACAGATTATGCAGCCAACCTTCTCTACTGCGACTGACAGGAAATCAAATATAGTGTGGACAGTCACCGAAAACATGAGGGGTGTAAAAGAGAAAGCAAGGGGTTTGTGGTTTTCTTCACACTGTCTGTGTGAGCGTCATGTGTTCCTTTTTCCTATGCTACTGGTATGATGACTAGTGATAGGCCTACTTTATTTGGAAAAATTAACTGTGGGGGCAAATTTACACCGATGTTGTTGGTGGGCTTGTAATGTTTTAAAGGTTAACTGTTTTCATACATTGTGTGGGCTAGCAGAATATCCCCTTATGATAGGGTCATGCTGTATATAGCACCGACTGAACAAAATAAATTCCATGTGGGTGGTCTATGGGGGTCCATGGAATTAGTGTATTTTATAATTACCCATAATGAATTTTAGACCTGTCTGCAATGATTGAATTCAAGGTGAATTATTTAATTAGGTATTTGAATCCAAATGAGAGCTGATGACCACCTAATGGTTGAAACGTTGTGATAATAAACACTCTTAGAGCATGTATTGCAGTATGCTGAGTCTTCCTTTTTGACAATTCCGAATAAACTGAATGACTAGACAAATGCTATCAATTTGAAAACCATCCTATATGATTAAAAAGTCACAATTTGGTGACTTTTTAATCATATCGGATGGTTTTCAAATTGATAGCATTTGTCTAGTCATTCAAAGACAATCATTTCAATGTCAGCCGCCAAACATATTTAAACAAGACCACAACAAAGCAATAAGTACACATTTTCATTGTGATACAATCCTCAGAGCATTTGATCATGTCTATTATTTTTGTGTTGTCACAACTTTCAGTCTGGTTACAAGATGGTTATTTTAGTCATAAGGCCCGGAGGGGTGTGGTATATAGCCAATATACCACGGCAAAGTGCTGTTCTTATTAACTTTACCAAGTACCAGTACATTTTAGCCAAAAACCTGGTTGCCTTTGCCAGGAAGATGAAACTTGGCCAAAAGTGGATCTTCCAGCAACACAATAACCCCCAAGCACTCATCAAAAAACACAAAGAAATGGTTAATTGGCCACAAAATCAACATTTTACAGTGGCCATCTCAGTCTCCGGACTTGAAACCCATTGAGCATACAATATAGCTCAGTATAGCAAGGGTGTCAATCATTTCGGGCCCCCTTGTAAATGCATCACAGCATCAGTCAAGAAAAAAGCAGTTCCATTCTAATTGATCTGACACAGATGTAAAGAATTAGTAAGGAAACGTATAAAATATAAAACATATATACAAATACGAATACAGCAAACATTGATTTGTGATATCTTACAACAAAAACATTGAATGTCATTTCAAAGTTGTGATCAAAACAGATCAGGCATATAACTCTGTCAAGCTGTATTGTATACATGTACCCTGCCTGGGTACTTTGTACTTCATTGTCTCAGAAACAATTACTTTCAGAGAAGTAGCCTACTCACCCCTTACAAACAAGACTAGGAAACAAAGCTGCAGCTTTAGTGCCATCTTGACTCTGTCAGATTCAGATGTGGACTCTCAGAGCCACTTCCTCTCGTGTCTTTATATGCTACATACACTACACTGGCTACAGTAAGGGGCCTTCCGTGACATCACAGCACAATTCATGGGGTTTCCACGCAACACTGAATACATTTAGTTGAGGGCATCCCGGGTCATATATCTATAGGTTGTTGATATCATGGGAAGAAAAATAATACAATGTTGATTGGATCATGAATTGACACATTTTAGGAATGTCTATTTCCTTTTCAATATGACAGCTCACTTGAAAGACATCACCATGCACCAATGTTGTACCCTGTTGAAACGTTGTATTATTTTATTTTGTATTTACTTTTATTTAACCTTTATTTAACCTTTATTTAACTAGGCAAGCAGTTGAGAACAAATTCTTATTTACTAAATTAAATGGCATAAAGTAATGGATAATAGCAATAGTAAGCCTGGCCTCAGAGTAGACATAACATAGTAAAAGTAAATCCTGGACACTCAAATTAGTATGATATGTTATGTTTGGTATGGTTACATAAGACAGACGGTTACTTTAGGCTGGTTTGTCAGGATGGATGGGTAGGTGTATAACACGAATGTCTAGTATTCCAAAGGTTGTGAGTTCAAATCTCATCACACTACTTTAGCATTTTACCCAATTAGCAACTTTTCAACTACTTACAACTTTTTAATTACTTTGCAACTACTTAGCATGTTAGCTAACTCTTTTCCTAACCATTTTAGCTAACCCTTTCCCTTTTAGCTAACCCTTTAACCTAACTCCTAAACTTAACCCCTAGCCTAGCTAACATTAGCCAGCTAGCTAACGTTAGCATTAGCCAGCTAGCTAAGTTTTAGAAATTCGTAACATATTGTACGTTTTGCAAATTTATATAATACAAATTGTAATCCGTAACATATATAAAATGGGTGATAGGACATCCACAAATTAATATATACCATATAAAAATGTAACATATACTAAATGTTGAGTCCCGGATTTAAGTACAGAATAATACGAAATGCTCTGATACCAGGTTGTTCATGGATGGGATTTTACACACATCCCAAAAAATGACCTGAGTTTTCTTAAAGAATGTCCCATATACATAGATAAAATGGGAATGTCCGCTCACTGTTTTGCTGCTCATAAACGTGATATTTCAATAAAACTTCAGTGATAAAGATTTGTTAAAAGATCACGTTTGGAGAGCAGCAGAACAGTGAGCAGATATTTTTCTTAACATAGACATTGTGCCATGATCACTGCTGACAAAATCCATGCCCCATCTCTGCGTTTGCATTAAGGGCTGATTTTGGTGGGTCCCCACTAAAGCTTACCGTATGCTTCCCAGTCAAAACAGTTTGCTTATATATTGTGACATTTTGTTCGTTGTAGTGTTCGACATATTTCTTGGGGGGGGCTGTTCGACCACATTGCATTTTTTTGTTGAGCCTTGTCGAAATTCGTGTAGCCGAAGTCTACTCCCCTTCGTCGGTGATTGGTCAACAGCAGGGATTCCTCAATTAAGTGTTTGTTGTCGTCAACAAAACTAGTTTTCATTTAAAAAAAATCGCATGAGAAATACTACACCAAACATCTTAGTTAGATGTAAAAGTGCGCAACTAAGACCTCCTTGGTGAAAATGTATGACAAAGTTATCTTGTACACATTTGTACTTTTTTTGAGGAAGAACTGGCTACGGCGTCTCAAGAGGGACAAACAGTAATATTGCCTCCTTTTTTCTCTTTGGTAAGCAAAGGTATTTTAAGGGAGTATGCGCAACAAGCTCTGTATCATGTCAGAATTAGGTCTTCATCCATGTTTTTTAAACGTAAAATTTCAAAGTTGTTCCAATAAACGTAAAATGTCAAAGTATTTGGTTACTTCTCTATCTTTCTAATATTAAGTTTAGGCATTAACTCCGAATTCTTAAAGTTAGGCATTACGTCTGAATGGTTAAGGTAAGGGTTAAGGTTTGGCATAGGCTTAAAACTAAAATATCAAAAACAACTTTCTATTGCTGGATTCAAACATGCAACCTTTGGCTCTGTGGAACCAGAGGCAGATGATTACGCCCATTCGCCATCCTCAACACCCCAGCAAAACCAAAGTCTACTTGAAGGTAACAGCCCTCACTGTTGCCCTCAGACATGGAACAGATGGCGCCAGAGAGAATGACTGCCGTTTCCTAACCAATTGTGCTATTGTGTGTGTTTTTTCGCATTATTTGTAACTTATTTTTTTCTTAATTTTTCTGCCACCGTCTCTTATGACCGAAAAGAACTTCTAGAAATCAGGACAGTGATTACTCACCTCGTATTGAAAGACCATTTTTTCTTTAACGAGTCAGATGAGAGGGATTTACTCCAGACACCCAACAAGTCCCTCATCTCCGTCATTCACAGGAGAAAGAGACGGAGATATCGAGGACGAAGGTCAGGGTGCCTTGTAAGCATCCGGTGGCAAGTGGGGAATTTGCTTTTACCATCAGTCCTATTAGCCAACGTACAATCATTGGATAATAAAATAGACGAACTACAAGCACGTATATCCTACCAACGGGACATTAAAAACTGTAATATTTTATGTTTTATGAGTCGTGGCTGAACGACAACATGAATAACATACAGCTGGCGGGTTATACACTGTATCGGCAGGATAGAACAGTAGCCTCTGGTAAGACATGGAGTAGCAGTCTATGTATATTTGTAAGCAACAGCTGGTGCACGATATCTGAGGAAGTCCCGAGGTTTAGCTCGCCTGAGGTAGAGTATCTCATGCTAAGCTGTAGACCACACTATTTACCAAGAGAGTTTTCAACTATATTCTTCGTAGCTGTCTATTTACCACCAAAAACCGATGCTGGCACTAAGACCGCACTAAATGAGCTGTATACGGTCATAAGCAAACAGGAAAACTCTAAACCAGAGGCGGCGCGCATAGTGGCCGGGGACTTTAATGCAGGGAAACTTAAATCCGTTCTTACCTATTTTCTACCAGCATGTTAAATGTGCAACCAGAGGGAAAAAACTATAGACCACCTTTACTCCACACACAGAGACACATACAAAGCTCTCCCTCGCACCTCCATTTGGCAAATCTGACCATAATTATAACTTCCTGATTCCTGCTTACAAGCAAAAACTAAAGCAGAAAGCACAAGTGACTCGGTCAATAAAAAAGTGGTCAGATGAAGCAAGCTACAGGACTGTTTTGCTAGCACATACTGGAATATGTTCCAGGATTCTTCCGATGGCATTGAGGAGTACACCACATCAGTCACTGGCTTTATCAATAAGTGCATCGAGGACGTCGGTGCGAACCCATTACACCTCTTTGTTTGTCTAATTAATAACTTCACCATGCTCAAAGGGATATTCATTGTCTGCTTTTTTTTAATTCATACCCATATAGCAATATTTGACCTTCTTTGCGAGGCATTGGAAAGTATGCCTGGTCTTTGTGGTTGAATCTGTGTTTGGAATTTACTGCTGGACTGAGGGACCTTACAGATAATTGTATATGTGGGGTACAGAGATGAGGTAGTCATTCAAAAATCATGTTAAATACTATTATTGCACACAAAGTGAATCCATGCAACGTATTATGTGACTTGTAAAGCAAATGTTTACTCCTGAACTTATTTAGCCGTGCCATAACAAAAGGCAAAGGAGTTGAAAACATATTGACTCAAGACATTTCAGCTTTTCATTTTTAATTAATTTACAAAAATGTCAAAAAACATCATTCCACTTTGACATTATGGGTTATTGTGTCCATTTTAAATTCAGGCTGTAACACAACGAAATGTGGAATAGTCAAGGGGTGTGAATACTTTTTGAAGGCACTGTATGTTAATATACAGTATGTTAATTGCATGCAAATAAAGGTTGCTTCTCTACCACACCCACAACAGAAGCACAATCATGGGCTAGGTTTCGTAGGTGGAGGACTTCTGTGAGAGGTCGCTGTCACGCCTGAATTCAACCCAACGATGAAGTCTGTTGCAGTGTTGAGCAGTTGTATGAAATCGATCGGTATGTCAAGCCAAGCTCTTAACCATGCCAGCCCGCTATCAATTTCTATTCAGTTTAACTCGCCATAAATTCGGCGTCTGAACTGTGTATTAGACAGGTAAATTGCTGAACCTGGTGCAAGAGGTGGAAGATGCCAGAGTGACAGTTTTTACAAGCTGAAATTGCCAAATGATGTGTTTCACAATAGCCCCGCGCTAGCGCCAGCCTAAAATAGCTCTAGATCATACTAATGGAATTAATCTGTGAATCATTTATCATTTCATTTAAGTCAAATTTCTCATAAAAAAGAAACTAGCAGAAAATGTAAATGTTTATGACACAAACTTAGAGGCAAAGCCACGGCAGGACACGTCTGGGCAGAGTGCCTGCTAGATTGATCAAGATGGCGCCGACAGACAGCTCTACTTATGGCTCCACAAGCATTTCTTTACACCAGCAATAACATCTGCTAAATATGTGTATGTGACCAATAAAACTACACATTTTATTTTATCTGATTGAACATTGACCCACCCAGTCAGGCTGGATTCAAATAAAAAAAWTTTTTTTTATAATAATAATTTTTTATTTTGTATTGTCTCCTGACTAATCAGAAATGTAGTTGCTGGGATCTAATTGGTTATATCACAACCATATGGTAACACCCCCCCAATTTGAATATGTTGGTAACCCGTTATATAAAAGTAACACAATCCCCCCCCATTTGAATTGATGAAATAGCTTTTTCAAAGGTTGACATGCAGAGCCACCAGTACCATGTGACACTAGCTATGTTTCTATTAACTTCTCCAGTGATATATTTTGTAGACGTTTTGAAAGTTTGCATAGAAAGTTTGCATAGAAAATAGATGCGACAATATCCTGTGTTTTCATTTTAGTGATAAGGCCCAAGAACCCAGTGTTCGGAGGATATATTGGCACAGCTGTTAGTCAAGGGCCAGAAAACCGTTCCAATATATCCTCCAAACACTGGATTTGAGGGCATTATCATTTCAATAGAAACGCACTGCATTTTCTATGCAAACTTTCTATACGCGTACAAAATAAATCACTGGACAAGTTAATGTAAACTGGTGGCTCTGCATGTCAACCTTTGACCAACCTATTTCATCAATTCAAATTGGGGGGGGGGGGGGTAGTGTTACTTTTGTACAATGGGTTACCAATGTATTCAAATAATGATTGACATATTTTAATTAAAATGTTATTTCATCCTTCCACAAGATAATGTCCCAACACAAATCTAGGGTTGCTACCCAAGCCAGCTGGTCATTCATTCTGTTGGTAAGGTTGCCAGAGATGCGACCCAGTCGTGAAGTCTTTTTGTTCTATACCTAAGGACACGACCTAGAAGTTTGTTCTAAATATTCCGTTGCCATGCTGGCTGGCAATGTTCTTATCCCTTGCTTGCTAGCTAGCCAACTATGCCTAACACAGCCACGTCAAACAGTGCAGCCAGAATAACAGCAAAGTAGCTGCATTTTGAGAATGGCGCTGCAACGATTAGAAGCTGTTTTACAGGCTCCTGACCAATTCTACTATATATACACTACCGTTCAAAAGATTGGGGTCCACTTAGAAATATCCTTGTTTTTGAAAGAAAAGCTACTTTTTTGTCCATTAAAATAACATCAAATTGATCAGAAATACAGTATAGACATTGTTAATGTTGTAAATGACTATTGTAGCTGGAAACTGCAGATTTTTTATGGAAGATCTGCATAGGCGTACAAAGGCCCATTATCAGCAACCATCACTCCTGTGTTCCAATGGCACATTGTGTTAGCTAATTGTCACGACTTCCGCAGAAGTTGGTTCCTCTCCTTGTTCGGGCGGCGTTCGGCGGTCTTCTAGCCATCATCGATCCACTTTTCACTTTCCATTTGTTTTGTCTTCCACACACCTGGTTTCAATACCATCATTACATGTTGTGTATTTAACCCTCTGTTCCCCCCATGTCCTTGTCCGGAATTGTTTATTGTAAGTGCTTGTGCACGTTATTCTGGTATGCGACGGGTTTTGTACCCATTGTATTGATTGTTCTGTTTACGGTGATATTTATTATTAAACTGCGCCGTTGTAACACAGTTTTTGCTCTCCTGCGCCTGACTTCTCTGTCGCCAGTACGCACCCCTTACACGAATCCACGTTTATCATTTTAAAAGGCTAATTGATCATTGGAAAACCCTTTTGCAATTATGTTAGCACAGCTGAAAACTGTTGTGCTTATTAAAGAAGCAATAAAACTGGCCTTCTTTAGACTAGTTGAGTATCTAGAGCGTTAGCAATTGTGGGTTCGATTACAGGCTCAAAATGAAACTCGTCAGTCTATTCTTGTTCTGAGAAATGAAGGCTTTTCCATGCGAGAAATTGTCAAGAAACTGAAGATCTCGTACAACGCTGTGTACTACTCCCTTCACAGAACAGCGCAAACTGGCTCTAACCAGAATAGAAAGAGGAGTGGGAGGCCCCGGTGCACAACTGAGCAAGAGGACAAGTACATTTGACAAGTCTAGTTTGAGAAACAGACGCCTCATACATCCTAATAATAACCGCAAAACACCAGTCTCAATGTCAACAGTGAAGAGGCGACTCCGGGATGCTGGTTTTCTAGGCAGAGTTCCTCTGTCTAGTGTCTGTGTTCTTTTGCCCATCTTAATCTTTTATTTTTATTGGCCAGTATGAGATATGGCTTTTTCTTTGCAACTCTGCCTAGAAGGCCAGCATCATGGAGTCGCCTCTTCACTGTTGACGTTGAGACTGGTGTTTTGCTTACAAGCAAAAACTCAAACAGGAAGTGCCATTGACGCGCTCAACACAAAAGTGATATGTTGAAGCAGTTGCTAAGCTACAGGACTGTTTCGCTAGCACAGACTGAAATATGTTCCATTTTTCATCCGATGCTATCAAAGAGTTTACCACATCAGTCACCGACTTCATTAATAAGTGCATCGACGATGTCTTCACAGTGACCTTACGTACATATCCCATGGATCCCATGGATTACAGGCAACATCTGTACTGAGCTAAAGGCTAGAGCTGCCGCTTTCGAGGAGTGTAACGCTAATCCGGACTGCAAAATCGGCTACCTGGAGCTCGTCTGAGCGATTGGCTGGATATGCCTTACCCACTAGTAAGATCTGCCCGCTATAGTGTTGTCCTGTCAGAACTTGATGTTGAAGCCCAATACTATACACTTTGTCATCACCACACACACACACACATGGACACATCTGATTCCATATGTAGATGTTATGTTCAATGGACGCACAATATTTCAAGATAGAAAACCAGCATGTGAGAGCCATGGAGATGGTCAAATTTGGCCTGTCCACAAGGGCACTCACAGCGTTCGACAAGGAGCAGGGTATCGAGAGCATACTGTTGGGCTGCATCACAGCCTGGTACGGCAACTCCACCGCTGCCGACCACAAGGCTCTTCAGAGGGTGATACATGCAGCCGAACGCACCATTGGGTGCACACTGCCTGCCCTACAGGACAACTACAACACCAGGTGTCGCAGGAAGGCCAAGAAAATCATCAGGGACCCCAGTCATGCCTTGTTCTCCTTGCTTCAATCACTCAGACGCGGACAGTACAGGAGCATCATGGCAAAAACTGAAAGACTGGCCAATAGTTTCTACCCTCAGATCATCAGGCTGCTGATATAGCCACCACTAGTCAGCTACCTGCTTCCCCCTCCCCATGCTCGTCCCCCTATGGACTTTCCACCCCCCATCCCCCAACAGACTTTTACTCTGCCCCCACCCCAACGACATTCATCACAGTTGTAGTTGTTAATATGTATATTATTACTTAAAAAAAAAAAAAAAAGTGTATTGTTTTTATTTCTGTCAATGTTTCCTGCTGCTGCTTCCACTATGGTCATTCCACCCCACCACCTCAACAGTCTTTACTCTGCACTCCACACCAATGGACATTTATTTATTCATCACTGCCATTGTGAATTATTATGTATATAATGCTATTTCTATTGTTGTTTTTTATTACCATTATTTTATTTAACTTATTCCTGCATGTTGGAACTTGAAGCCTACTATTTTCACTCTACCCTGCAATCACACCTGCAAATGTGACTATTAAACACTCTGAATCTCTGATATTTGCCCTGTATTCTTTTTAATAATCTTCAAGCTCTGTCAAGTTGGTTGTTGACATTGTATGGTTGGGGTACAGAGATGAGGTAGTCATTCAAAAATCATGTTAAACACTATTATGCAACTTATTATGTGACTTGTTTAGCACATTTGCACTCATTAACTTATTTAGGCTTGCCATAGCAAAGGCGTTGAATATTTATTGACTCAAGACATTTCAGCTTTTCATTTTTAATTCATTTGTAAGAATTTCAAAAAACAGAATTCCACTTTGGCATTATGGGGTATTGTGTAAAGTGACAAAACATTGACAAATGTTGTGACAAAACATTCACATTTAATACATTTTAAATTCAGTCTGAAATAACTAAATGTGGGAAAAGTCAAGGGATGTAAATATGTTCTGAAGGCACTGTACATGCTTGAATTAGATTGTACAGGAGTGAAGGCGAGAAAACAGATGGGCCTCGAGCGTCAAGGGAGTCTACGGCGTCATGGCGCATCAATTTGGAATGCAAGTTATTTTCCTTGCGTCTACGCGGAGCAATACTGGTAAAATAAGGAGATGCTGCCAATTGCATGGGTCGTTTGTAGAAAATGAATTAGAGGAATTGTTATGATCTTCCCTATGCTAAGTAGACTTGTATTTGGTTGTAAGTTAAGGCTACATATTTTAAAACAATTGTAGCTTACCTGTGTTGATTTAGATCATAGGCATATAGCCTAGGCAGGCTACTGCTGGGGAGCTCAAGGATTTCAAGAGAGAATATTGTTATGTAGACGAGACAAGCTAAATTCTTTATAAACTACTCGGGTGTACTAGCTACAACTCAACTCACTTTCGTAAGCTAACATAACTGTTTAGCAGGAAGGTACGGTGGCTCCCATAGGACATATAAGGTGAGTCAAAAGGAACACAGAACAATAATTCACTAGGGCTACATAACGAACATAACAAATACAACAGTTTATTATTGATTATCATGCCAATTAAATTGTCATACGCTACGCAGTGTATGTGAATTGAGGCCCTCTACTCTCGAGCGAAAATTGACGCTGTTCGTCTCTCTGTGTGATTTCAGCTTATGACTAAGGACTGCAAGCCAGGTATGGTGGGACCCAAGGCCTAGAACTATGGCAGGAGGTTTGGCATGTAGCACTGAGGGAGCTGACTGCTTGCCGAATGAGGCTGCGGACTAACTGAGGGCCGACTAGAGCCGAAGACAGCAAAACTAGAACAGCTGAGGCCTGGGAACCTAGTGCTGATAACTTTGGGCCTGACATGGAAAGTGACTCTGAACCTGTCAGGGAAACTGACTCTGAACCTGCGACGGACCTAACAGTGGAACTGAGAGCTAGGAGAGCAGTAGAGCGCTGAACCTACAGGAGAAACTGGTAACTCTCAGCCTAGCTGGGCAGGAGCCTGATGACCCACCTGGGCTAGGGACTGAGAGCCAACTAGTGCTGGAAACAGCAGACCTAATACGACTGGAGAATGAGGACATAGTGCTAGAGACTGAGGGCTGAAGACTGAGAACCTAGCAGACCTGCACATGGGGAAGCTAACTTGGGGCCTAGCATGGCAGTAGGCTCTAAACTTGGAGAGTTAAGAAACATACCTACCAATTAAGACAGGGGGCTGCGATCCGAGCAGGGCAGGAGACTGCAGACCTGCAAACAGGCCAGATAACTTAGGGCTTAGCAGGGCAAGGGGCTCTTAACCTGTCAGGCTAGGCAATTGCATACCCACGAAAGCAGCGGGCTGCAATCCAAGCAGGGCAGGGGACTGCATACCTGCAAACAAAGCGATTGTGGGGCCTGGGTAGTATACCTAGGGCCTGGCAGAATAGAAAACTTAAACCTAGAATGACGCAGGTCTGGCAGCCTAGCCCTGTGGTAGGAGTCCGGGAACCTAAGTTGGAACAATGTGAACCTGTAACTAGGGTCTAAGCCTGAGGGCCGGGTACGGCCAGAATCTGAGAGTCTACCAGAGGGCAGGATAGACTGGACCTTCCAGGAAGGGAGACAACTCTAGACATACTGTGGGTGCAGGATATGGTCTGAAAGATCTGCAGGTATCGGGGCCCCCGAGGCTGGGAAGATTACGGACTCTGAGCTGCATCATAGTCTTGGTAATATTTCTGATACACTAATTATACGACACTGTTGTCATTGATAAGAAGTAAAAGATAAACTATATAAATACACTGACCATCAAGGATGAGTGACTTACAGAATAGGAGTCAAGATGTAGGGTAAACATTAAACAATTTCCTGGGGAAGCAGACAACTGTACAGGGATTGGGTTGGCCAGATTGAAGTACTCGGCCAACCCACCTCGGTTCACTTTAACTCCTGATGAGTACCAGTGTTATAGATACAAGAAGGGCACCGATAACTTAGGTGATTTTAATGGCTGTAAGGCAATAGTTAATGTGACTGACTTAGGTTTGGAAGTACAGGAGAAAATTCTTAACCTCACAGCACCTATAACTGATGTATGGTGGGCTTGTACCAGCAAAGGACGCATACGATAGACACTACCAAAAGGGTGGTTAGGAACTTGCGCCCCGGTGTTATTGGTCCAACCAGTTCGAGTTAGTCATCAGAAGCCAGTTATAGGAGGCTAAAGTAGGCACAGGAGGAGTTTTGACCAGGATGGGGGTAGCTTTGTCCAGATGGATGCTATTGGCATCCCCAGGGAAGGTCCAGATGAATACAAAGATATGAATCAAATTAGGTGAAGGCTTCACCACTACCTTCTTTTGGTGGTTGACAATAAATAAAAATGTGGATTGGATTAATTACATCTATTATAATCAACAGAGATTCATGAATGAAACCGGGAATGCAGTAAAGGGGTTCTCTGACCAATTATCCGCCACCTCCCTCATGACCTGGCAAAATAGGCTGGCTCTCGATATATTATTGGCAGAAAAGGGTGGGGTATGTAGAATGATTGGGGTTCATTGTTGTACGTTTATTTCTAATAACACAGCTCCAGATGGATCAGTGACCAAGGCCCTGGCTGGTTTAACCACATTGGCTAACGAGTTAGCGGAGAACTTTGGGGTGGATACCTCCCTGACAGGGTGGCTCGATAGTATGTTTGGGAAATGGAAAAATGTTGTAAGTACTGTGTTGTGGGCTGCATTCACCTGTATGATTGTGTTGGTGTTGTGTGGATGCTGTTTGATCCCATGTGTGAGAGGTTTAATCACCAGAACTCTAGAGAGATCGATGACGCAACAGATTTGAGATATGGACCGATTCCGAGCTTCGACCAGTGGGATGACGAATACAGGCCTCCAGGGCTAGTAGATGGCTCCGTTACTTTCAACCACAAGGTGCCAATGTTGGATGAGACTATCTTCAATGTTTAGACAGACTGTTCCTTTAATGAAGATTATAATAAAAATCGTAATAAGAAGAGTTATAATTGGATATAGGCCTAGAACAGTCATTGATGAGCATCTGATGTAAATACATGTATTGCTTTTGTATAACATTTATGATTCCATATGGCAATTGATGTATCAGTGTGTATTATTTAGTCATGGGGTGGATTGATAAGGGAATTTATATGTTTAAAGGTAATGACTAAACAATTCCACCCTGAAATGTAATTATGACATTATGTAACATATATAATGAATAAATAATTAGACAAACGTAACTATTAGTAATTATTTGATTCTGTAACTGTCACGTTCCTGACCTGTTTTCCTTTGTTTTGTATTCATTTTAGTTGGTCAGGGCGTGAGTTGGGTGGGTTTGTCTATGTTTGTATTTCTATGTTGGGAGTTTGTGTTCGGCCTGGTATGATTCTCAATCAGAGACAGCTGTCAATCGTTGTCCCTGATTGAGAGTCATACTTAGGCAGCCTGGGTTTCACCTGTGTTTTGTGGGTGTTTGTTTCCTGTGTCAGTGTTTGGACCACACAGGACTGTTTAAGGTTAGTCACGTTTGTTATTTTGTAGGTTTAAGTGTTTTCTTGTTGTTTCATTAAATCATGAACACTTACCTCTCCGCATCTTGGTCTGATCCATGCTCCTCCTCGTCTGAGGAGGAGAACGACATTGACAGCCTTAACAGAAACACCCAACATAGACACAGCTAGACACATACACTCAACACAAACCCATACACTACACCCAACACCCCCTTTACCATATAACCACCCAAAACCGATAAAACACAAACATTCCCCATGTCACACCCTGACCTAACTAAAATAATAAAGAAAACAAAGAATACTAAGGCCAGGGCGTGACATAACCCCCCCCTTAAGGTGCGAACTCCGGGCGCACCAGCACACAGTCTAGGGGAGGGTCTGGGTGGGCTTCCTTCCACGGTGGCGGCTCCGGCACTGGTCGTGGTCCCCACCCCACCACAGTCACTAACCGCCTCCTTAGCTTCCTCCAAATGACCCCCCTCCACATTAACCCCACTGAATTAAGGGGCAGCTCCGGACTAAGGGGCAGCTCCGGACTAAGAGGCAGCACCAGGATAAGGGAGAGCACCAGGATAAGGGAGAGCACCAGGATAAGGGAGAGCACCAGGATAAGGGGCAGCTCCGGACTGAGGGACGGCAGCTCCGGACTGAGGGACGGCAGCTCCGGA